>NW_004797531.1:311728-318256 GCF_000002075.1 Aplysia californica
AAAAAAGGCCGCTGATTGGTCGCTTGCAATCGGTTAAGTGAGTAATGGCTCTCGATGCAGGTGCAATTGACGGTTTCCGGGAATAGATAAAGTTCTCTACTGACGTTCCTTGCTCGGATCATTTGTACCCCCTCCTCCCATCCCCACACACACACAGCCACACGTGTGCTGGCCGCTCATCCAACCCTGACACATGCTAGAGAAGACATGTGCGCGTGCCAACAACGCATGTGTTGGTATAAAAAAAGGCCGCTGATTGGTCGCATGCAATCGGTTAAGTGAATAATGGTCCACGATGCAGGTGCAATGGATGGTTTCCGGGAATAGACAAAGTCCGTTCTGGGAGAAAAATGAGGGAAGCCACATCTGCGGGGGGGTGTTCACCTTGGAAGCGACCTCGTTGAATCCGAGGTCCCTGATTTAAGTGCTCGTTGAATTCGGGTTATTTTTAATTGATTTTAAAGAAGAAAAAAAACTGGGAATCTATCTCATCTCATTGAATCCAAGTTCCACTGCAGTCCCTAGCTATCAAACTGCCAGCTACTATGGGATGGTGGATGACTTGTACTTCCAAGTGCACCCCCCCATATTAAGAAAAATACCTGATGACACATGCACTTAACTCACTTAGCACAGTACCTGAAATATCACCATTATACTAGCATGGCTTTAAATCTAAAGGACAATTCCAGAGACATCGGTCCAGGAAAAAAAAATTGCCAAAAAATTGATACACGTGAGTGTTGTTTATATAGGGCGCAAGTTCCCTCAGCTCTCGTAGTGCACCATTGTGTTGTGACCGCACCACTTAAAATTCAGTCAGTCTAGCAATTTCGGATGTAGAGACAATTGCTGTAATAGCCAGGGGAACAAAAGCATCGACAAGTTTGCAGTTCGATGTGATAACATCTAATGCAGTCTTGTAGGCCTTATCCACCCTGCGTTTGATGAAAGTTCAGATGGAGAGTTCAGGAGCAAGTGCAATGTTTGGGAAAAAACAAAAATGAGTCCACAAATTCACACCTTGGTGTGATCTCGTCTGGGTCAAATATTGTAGGCCTACTGTTTTATTGAAATTTACAATCGAAATGTGATTACATTCACAAGAGAGGATGATCTGTGACGCAACGGGCAATAAATGTACTACAAATTTTTGCTGCTTGTGTGATCTGCTATGCCCGCCCTGGTTTTTGTTCCACATTATGATCTGAAATGTGGGATCTCAGCAGCCAAACATAATCCTTCAGAGTGGAATCTCAGAGGTGAAGTAAAAATTATGTTTTCTTATAACAACAGGATCTTAAGCCAACCAGGATCATAAGCGGTGGGTCTTAGGCGGAGACTGCTGTATAAATATAATACTACAGTAGTCTCCGCCTAAACGCACGGTGCTCAGGAGGGCTCCTTAGCATGTGTTTATACGGAGCATGCGTTGTTTACATGAACCTTTGCAAAGGGAGGAAGGAACGCAGTCATCTCATGGCCCTGATATTCTAGTTACCTCCCTTGGGGTGGGGGTCACTTTGGGCCGATAATGTGATGACACGTGACGGTATTGTGAAGGATTCCCCGATTGCGGTTAAGAATACAAAGGCGTTGAATGGGTGTGTGTGTGTATGGGGGGGGGATACAGACTCAATGTATTGATATGCACCATAAAATGTCCGGAACAGATAGCGTAAAAGGAAACTGTTGGTGATAGTCATAAAGTCGACGGCCCAGCCACGTGACTTTCCAAGCGACCGCCCCCGACCGTAAATTCATGGACAAGCATTCATGCATGTTTTGCATCATAGACCTAGGTCTAACCAAACATTACATGCAGTCATCCAAACACCAGTCAGAAACCCAGTGACCAATCAAATAACATTTCAGTCACCCAACCCCCCAACATTTCACTGACCAGTCCTAGACCTATGTACTGTCTGTGGAAAGTTGGATGTGAAAACGCTGTCCATCACCCTCTTTGTTCGGCGTGAGGGGCAGTCTCACCAAATAGCATGCTGTTTTGGCTTGTCTTATGCAAGCTGTGCAGATTTCCCTTTGTTCAGCTTAACCTGTCGGCGTGTTTCGCGGATTGGAGCGTGCGTTTAGAGAGAGTGACCGTGCGTTTGTACGTCTAAATTATGTAGTAAAAAACCCGTCAGATTACGAAAGTGTGCGTTTGAACGGAGCGTGCTTTTGTGTGGCATGTGTTTAGGCGGAGGCTACTGTATACTTCTTGTTTTGTGATAACAAATAAAAATGCCCCCAAACACCACCATTAAAAAGTGTCAATTGAGTTGCCCCAAAGTCCTCAACATTTTTTCAAATGCAGAATACATTTTTTCAAAAGTATTGAACATTTGACACACAGAAATACTGTACACATTATTATACATCCAAAATTAAGCATGCCAAATTTTAAAAGTTGAACTATTTTCACAAGTTTAGAATTAATTTTTGGCAAAAGAGGTAGTTGGCCAGTCAAGAGTGCTTTACTAATAGATGTTGATGACAGTCCTGAGTGAATTAACACTTCCTTCTTTGGCGTAAAGATATAATTTTAGGTGCAAGTTACAACTGCCCTCACTATTGGAGAACTTAAAACTCAAATTGCCATCAAGTCAAAGAAGAACACTATTTATGAGATTAGATAAAATTAGAATAATTTTTTTAATTAGTTCACACAATTAACACTTTTTCACATTTTTTGTTCAAAACAATGCAGTAGGAAATACAATCATTCGAAGAAGCAATGTGAATAACCCTGATCTCATATTAAGAGTAAAACAGTAAAAATTGACATGTAATGAACCAAATAGTACCTTAGTGACTTTCATTGCCATGCCCTCAGGTAGATTTCTTTGTATGTACTCTAGAAATGTACTGGCAGTAGACCCTGTGATATGCTTCAGCTGCCGGTGAAAGAATATCAGAAGGAACTCAATAAATTTTGTATGTGAGAATATGTGTGGGTCTGGGAGTTGCACATGTGGGTGTGTGCATGCTCATGTGTGTGCTGGTTGTTAAATGGGTCTCACATGTGCTTTTTCTGTTCTTTCATTTGTCAATTACGTAGAGTAATAATTTTGAATTGTACAGCCCATCGAACCTTCTAGAGATAAGATGTTATATAAATTCCAATTATCATTATTACATGGAAAGAAAAAAAAAGTCGAATGTAAAATCTAACCCCATGAATTTCGAGCTCTAGGTAGACACACCAACACCAAAAGATACAGTATTTCAAAAATTAAGAATTCCTTTTGTAAAACACTATAGAGCATAGCGATAGCCTTTATTACTGAAACCAAGGAAAAGTTACAGACAGCGATGAAGCAATTTTCCAGCATATTTTCCAAGTTAGCCACAACCTCTTTACATTCATCACAGAACAATTTCTCTCACTTTTTCTTTCTTTTCTCTTTTTTCTCTCAAGCTGTTTCTCAGACTCATAACCGTAAGGTCTTGGGTTCGAATCCCATCAGGGGTCCGATGTTATGTCCTTGGGGAAGGCACTTTACACAAACTTTCCTCACTTCACCCAGGTGGGAATGAGTACCCAGATATAGACTTTGTGACATGGTCATTGAATATACCATTTCAGCCTTTAAGATCGGTGAAGAAAAGACTTTTAAGACCTGTCCAAAGCAAAAATCAAAGACTCGGAGGGAAAGCTTTATCACACCACGCCCCCTCCCTGTGGAACGCTTTGCCAGCTCATCTACGGGAGTCTACCACTTTAACAAAATTCAAATCAGCACTTAAAACACATTTGTTTCAGTCCAGCTTCAATCTGTAATTTCTGACATTCCCAAGTTATTATGTTCTCTAAGTATCTATTATGTTCTCTCGGTATCGTTTATATAAATTCATGTTGTTCTGTTCTGTAACAATTTAAATTTATGACTGTGTGATGTCATCAATGTGTATGAGGGTGTCTGGGTAAATTTTGTGGGATTGTCTTTACTCAAGGATGTACAGGAGAGAGAGAGAGGGATAGAGAGAGAGTGGAGAGAGAGAGAGAGAGAGAGAGAGAGAGAGAGAGAGAGAGAGAGAGAGACAGAGACAGAGACAGAGTGAGAGAGAGACAGAGACAGAGACAGAGTGAGAGAGAGAGAGAGAAAGAGGATTACTATAGGAGGTGTGCGCTGCATATGTTCTTTGTATTATTGTACAGCGCATTGAGCACTTCTTTGTGGAAATGCGCTATATAAATAAATGCAATTTATTATTAGTATTATTATTAAAGATCTTGTCACTTTATCATGTCTCACTTTATTAGTGTTTGAGAACTTAATCAGCTGCTTGCACTGTATGCTTCCTGGAAAGCTGAGAATGTTTCTGAGTGTTCTATTGTCTGTTGGGGTAATAATATAGGGTGTACAGTAAAGCACATGGAGCTTGCTGTCGAGCAGTGGTATGCGCTATAATATTATTATTATTATTATTCTCACTCCCTCCTCTGGGGGTGTCTGTGATGGAATGTGAAGACAACCTGCGCCTCATATGATGTCTCACTTTTCAAAATAATCCAGCAAACTATAGTCTTTTTCTTTTCAATCTCAACTGTAACTAAGTTTTTATCTGTTAAACCAAGTAATTTGAAATTAAAACCCTAAAGAGTTTGCATACGATGGCCGTACTGTCCCAAGGTGCACATGCACATATATATATATATATATATATATATATATATATTTCATTGAAATAAAAATCTCTTTCTAAATTGAATTTCAGATAAAATTATTCTTTTCTCACCTCTATGACTTTATACAGAGTTCTTGCTTCATATTGGTGAAAATGCTTCTTATGAACAAACACTGACTTGAGTAAACTCAATCTTGTGATCACCCTGGGGGGTTCAAATCTGTAAATTCAGACCAAAAAAAAGTACCGTTACAGTCTTTATAGATCAGTTCAGACAATTGACAAGCTGGACCACAATAAAATTGGACAAATATGCAAGTTTCCTTACCATAACGTATACTACACAATTTCCTCTCTTTGCAAACAATATGTCATCATTCATCCAAGTTTTTAGGTCTAAGTACAAGTTTTACTGCACTTGCAACACAAAAAGGTTGATGATCAGACGTGAAACAAGAGAGTAACACAAAAAAAGGAGGAGAGATCAGAACGATAGGTGTTTGATAGAAAAGAAGAAGCAAAGCACACCAGAGCACCCACCACCCACTTGCTCATCCATCCAAGTTTGTGACAAAATCCATAAAATTTTAATTAATTAGAACAAACGGCAAATGAAATAGAGCTTACATTATCAATACGGCAGAAAATCAACATATCAAAACTCTTTGAAGGCTAATTTGTATAAAATTTGTACCATTACAAAGAGCCTTTTTTCCTGGACTTATCAAATTTCACATTCAGACGTGATTACAAGTAACTCCGCCACACACACCCAATTAAAAAGCAAAAACAAAACTTTAAAAAACCCACCAAAACAATTGTTAAAAAAAAACAAAGGCAAAACATGCACACTCAGAACACACCACAGCACACACATACCCATACACACTGGGAAAAACAATAAAACAAAACAAAACAAAAAAGCCCTCTTTGACTTGGATAAGGGACCATTCACAAATGACGTCAGCTAAAATTTGGCCAAAGATTACCCCACATCCCCTGCCCCCTTGTCATCTTTCCCAGGAACCCCCCCCCCCCCCCCACCCGTTGACGTCAATGAAAATGTACATATATACATTTAGATAGAACCTGTACAGGATGCATTTTATATTTACACCTTTGATCTATATTTTAAATTTTTAAAATAAAAACTAAGCCATTGTTTATTAAAGAATACAACAAAGAAATACCTGTATTGTCAAATTATTTATTACCAACTTTAACCAATCAAGATAATTAAAACAAAGAGATTGGATATCACAGACTGGAAAATAAACAAAAGCAAAAAGATTGGAGCATCATCTCAGCTTGGAAAAAATAAAGGGAGTGCTTATTTAGGCCACATATGGCCTAAATAAGGTAAGGGAGGGGGGTTTAGCTTATTTAGGCCACAGGTGGCGAAATACTAGGTTTTAGGATGTGAACTCCGGAGTCATCTTAGTGAAATAAGGTTTCGTTTAAGTAAGGATTGGTGGACCGCGGGGTCAACGTAGTGATAAATAAGCAGGTTTAAGGTGGACCCCGGGGCCCAGGGAGGGTCTACCTAGCGAAATACTAGGTTTTAGGACAGGTGAACCCCGGGGTCACCGTAGTGAAATAAGTAGATTTTTTTAAAGATCAGTGGACCCCGGGGTCACCGTAGTGAAATAAGTAGGTTTCTTTAAAGATCGGTGGACCCCGGGGTCATCGTAGTGAAATAAGTAGGTTTAATTTTAAAAGGATTGGTGGACCCCGGAGTCACCATAGCCGTAGAGGAATAAGAAGGTTTAATTAAGGATTGGTGGACCCCCGGGACACCGTGATTAAACCTGCTTTTTTTTACTACGATGACCACATGGTCCACCTATTCTAAAACCTAACTAGTATTTCGTTAGGTAGACCCTGGGGTCCACCTTA
>NW_004797531.1:319487-321474 GCF_000002075.1 Aplysia californica
CTGACATCATTTGTGAACGGTCCCTAACGTGGCCAAATTCTATTTGAGCCATTAGCAGGAGGAGGTGAGCATCTAAACTTTGATTTTACTTCAAACATGTAGTCCGGATGGGAAAACAGACTGAGGACTCCTCTATTACAAGCAACAAAACAAACAAAAAGTTTAAAAGTATTTTTTTTTAATAGAAGAAAAAGAAAAAAAGTAAAAATAATGTGAGTAAATCTCACTCACATCTTTGCTATATCCACCCCAAGTCCTGATGCAGCCATCCTTGTGAACTTCTCGTAACTTTTCATGACAGCAGGATCATGACCTTTCACTTCCACAGTGATCTGTCTGTACAGTTCATCCTGGAATGAGTACGGTAAAAATAAAAACTCAAAAGGTCAACTCCACAACAAAACATTTCTAATGGTCAGCTGTTTTTGTCGTCACGTGAGAAAAACAAAATCCCTCCCCCCCCCCGTGATTTAAGAATTGCTTCAAATTGATTACCGGTAGTGAACTCATACATCACAAAGAGGACTTGCCCTTTCTCAATGATGTATTCTGACTTGTATTAATTTCCGAGGGTAGTTGTTCACAAGGAGATGAGATAAATTCATTTAGGGTGTTTGTGTGTACATCATAGAGTATCATAATATTGTAGACCATGCTCTTAGACCTGCTTCCAGTTGACTATGGAGTGTACTATTTGACTGAATTTGAGCCATATGAAGGGCAAAGGGGGAACGGGAAAGGAGCCACACACACCTGACTATGGCTATACTGGGGTTTAGCCCTCCGCCAATAGGGCGAAATGGTGAATCCCATGATAAACATCATCAATGCTTTTCACCCCTGGCAGGGTACAGGCCACATACAAGCTCATTCCATTTACGTCTGTCCTGGGCTTCCCTTCCAAGCTCGTTACAAGTGAGCTTCATCTCTCTCATGTCCCTTTCCACACATGTCCTCCATGTTTCCCATGGCCTACCCCTGCCTCGTGCTCCCTGTGGGTTTCACTGCGGTACCTGTGCAGTTTTTCCAGCCTCATAAAGGGTCCTAACGTTCCATGATCCAATCCGAAGAGACTTGGACTTAGATGATGGTGGAGGCTTCTCCTCAGCAGCTTCCTTTCGGCTTTCCACTGCCTCGCATCATAAACTCTCCATTCGGGGAAGATCTACGACCAGCCAAGAAGAGACAATGGTTTTTGCTTGTATGTGTTTCTGTAACAGGTTCTTTTTACGAGAGAGATTGTTAGCCTCGTGACTCAACCCCCGACCTGGAGGGAGGATGACTCTGTTTTGGGAGTCAGTACCTGGTCCGTCATTTAGTCGCCTCGTACGACACTCTAGCACCACGTCAGTCCTATTCTCTCAATGCCGGGACTGCACGACAGAATGATGAACATGCTTTACAGCAAAGTTTTAAATAGAGAACAAAGAACAGTGGGCATGACAGTGCTCGGTCTAAAAGAACAAGACTATGGTGAATATGTGCTGTGAAACGACTCGAGAGGCTAGGGGATTTGGATATTGTACGGTGGGGAGGACGTTTTGAAAGGAACAGATAGAGTAGAGAAAATTGGGTAGTCTAACAGTGACATGGGATAGTAACTGATGTCTTATACTATACCCAGTTAGGTAACTTACACTGGTAACTTCATAAATCAGTCTACAGCCCCTCCCCCTCACATAGATATCCAGTACCCACTGCATACACAATCCCATATCAGTTCCTCAAACTGATACTGATAACAGATGGCGTGTATGACAGAAGCTGAGATAAAAACTTGAGTAGGCCTGATGTCAAAAATATTTGCAATCTATAATTGTTATAGGCTACAGCTACCAACAGTTTTTGTGAACAAAATACATGTAATTTACATGTATTAGTCTCCCACTTATCTCATCCCATGACTTATGAGCAATAAGCATACAAATTTAATCTCAGCTTCTCCTCTTAAAAAAAAAACAAAAACGACCAGAGGTGTAAGAACCAG
>NW_004797531.1:321574-333654 GCF_000002075.1 Aplysia californica
TTTTCTTTTTTTTTTGCGCAACCCCCGCTCCATCCAGGCCCCCCGTTTATTACTTTCCAGCTTGCCACGAAGATCATGTGAAACATAATTTTATCTAAAATCATGATATCTGAATGAAACTTTTTTTTTTGTAGGCCTACATGATGGCAAATTACCCTCAGTATTAGTACAGGTACCGGGTTGGCTACCTGATTTTTCTGTGCATTTTAAAAACTTGTACATTTATTCATATTTTTTAATGAAACTGGTTTGTTCCTATTGGAAAAGTTGTCACAGTAACTTACTAAAATCACTAAAATTTCATGATCTCTTGTTCTTTTATTCACTGGAGGAGAAATAAAACAGATTTGTTACTACTAGTACAGGGGTATGAGGTTGAATGTGCCATCCCCCCCCCTCCCCCATTTATTCCAACCCCCCTTTTATTCGATACCTTAGAGTACAACCCAGGCATGAGCATGAGACAGTAAAATTGTCTAAAAGAAGATGGCCACCCATTGTCAAGGAAAAAATTACTTATCTTAATCTTAGACAGGTGGACATCTTACAGTGTCATTATGATGGAAAAAAAAATGCAAGGGGAGAAATGGGAAGTGGCCAATTGTACAGGTGGGTGTCCTATAACATGTGGCATTACAACAGGTTGGACTGTATTTTTACCATTTTACTTCAACTTTTATTACTCAGCGATGCTAATGACAACAAGTCCAAAAGGAGGAAAACCATCGGTGCCATGACCAAACCAGGGAGGAATTAGTAGGTATCAGAAACAAAATTTTCAAAAAAGCTGTACGTCAACTTTATCTGTTCCATATGAAAGGCCTGTGTCTCTTGAGAATATTAGTACCATTCTTTTATCTGTGTTAATTTTAGAGAAAATGGCTGCTGTTCTAAATATGATAAAATATTGCTAAAGTAGCCAACTGGCTGCAACCCCATGTTTGACAGACAATAAAAAAGTACCAAGTGCACCAAACATCTCCACATTAACATAGTACAATCACTATAACATAGATATCATGAAGCCATTTTTTTTTCAAGACTGAGAGATCAATACAAATCTGTATTCTATTGCCTAAAACATGATGATCTGTCGTTATTTCGACAAAAACACCGAGCACTGACCCAGTCGGCGCCCCACCGGCTCCTCGTGGCGAGCGAGTTGGCTCTATACTGCAGTGTAGCCTACCGAGTGTTCCTGCGTGGGGAGGGAGGCTGTGTGTGGTCACATGCTTTCCGGGTTTGACGGAAGGATTGATGTAAAATATGATTCTACGCTGATGACTTTATTCTAATAGTAATAGAAAATGAACTGATCTTTCTATTAGTAGGCTACTTTTCTTCGTGCCGGTATTTTACATATTTCGAGTTAAACATGATCCTCCAAACCATCAACGATATTGTTGAAGGCTGTCTATTAAAACACAATCAGGTGGTTTGGAGATCTCACACGTATGGCACCGAACCAGCTTGCCAGTAAAGCCTGCTACAGGAAAGTATCAGGGTACAAAGCAAGAGGAAGACCAAGAAAGACCTAAATTCAGGGTGTGAAGGATACCCTGAGAACATTCAATATTCCACCCAGCCAGGCCATCAAACTTGCAAGAGACAGGAAGCTCTTTCTCCCCTCGACACCCTACTAGAGGTACAAGAGGACGGATAAAGTAGGTAAGTACATAAGTCTATTCAAACGCCAAAGGCCAAAAATATACTATGGAAAGCCCTTCAAAACTCTAGTTCTCCGCCAATGAAAAGACAGTATCTAGTCATCAGTCTTTCCGTGAAGCATTCGCATGCACGGAGGTCAATTTTTTAACCGGCCCACCACGCATTCTGAATCTTTGTTCCGACCGCGAGGGGCTTCGGTTTCCATGGCGAGATGACGATGATTGCTTTGTGTAATTAAAAATTCGCGCTCTTTGAATTACATTTTCACATACATCGCGGCGCCCCGACTTTCGTGAGACTCGGGAGGACACCAGATCGCGGAGAAAGTTTCTTGGAAGGCCCAAAACCCGGAATTCCTCGGATCCGAGGAAGATTAGCATCACTGATTACTTCAAAGTCAAAGACAAAACTGTCCCAGTTCCTTAAAAAATAAATCCTTAGCAAAAGAAGTTGACTTTATTGTTTGTCAATTACACTCATAGAACACAAAAAGCAATGTAAAATGACGGACAATAAAACATCCCTTGAAAACCAGAACATAGTAAGAAGTACTGGAAACAATTTTAAGTTACCACCATAAAAAACTAAATGAAATCCAACACCAATGTCTACCCATTTACTTTTGTCATTATAGTCATCATGTTGAAATTAAATTCTTTATTATATTTGTGTCCATAAGGCATAGTCTGGTTACTACAACAAACAGAATATTTGCACTCACATAAATATACACATGGAATCATTTGCGGAGAAACATAAAACAAGAACAAAAGTACTTTCTCATGAAAATAGATAGCATGATGACAAGTGAAAGGCGTTAACCCTTTCACTGTCATACTAAAACATGCTTTGCAGCAGGTGAAAAGAAAATCCCCTAACCCAAGCCCGTCATTGATACAATGGGCTTTAAGCACAGGAATGCCCAGACACAGTCAGGAACACTGAATGATTTCATGAATTGACCTACAGATTCTATTTTCCTTCATTTGATCAGTCAACATCTTGGAAACAACTTCAAATTGTCTAACACTGATACCATCCCCATCTGAGCTATGTATCTGCGGCAAAAAGCCTGACATTTAGCTCAACTTTCACATTCACTTATCATGATAGCGCTGGTGCATCCAGACTCTGCTATACAAGATAAATCCGTGTTCGCTTGTGCTGATTGCAATTGCACACACTGTGTAGCGTAGAATTAAAAGGGTTAACACTACAAACACCAATCAAGGCATTCCTCTTTGACTCAGCTACATTATTCTCTCTCTTCAAGAGGATTTATGAATGAGCCATTTCCTTTATTATTCAGTAGCCTCACAGGTATGGTGTTCACCTGTCAACCTTACCTGAAGGTCCCAATCAGTGTTGGGTTCTGTCTTATGGTCTCTACACACCCCAATTCTAGGGTAGGTAGGATCCAGCACCTAGTTTTCTTGGATTTATATAAGGATGAAACGTTTCAAAGGTCTCATGTGTACTTTCCATGTATATGATAATAGGGCTACCATCTGGGAAAATTAAAAATTAATTCCAACCAAAACTGAAGCCACTATAGTCAGTATAAAGGGAATACCATTGAAAATGGCACTTGGCTGCCTGTGAGGCAAGGAATGATTCTACCTTCTCAGATAAGATGAGATCGCCATGAACTAAAAATCAACGACACCGACACTGTGAAATGAATACCTTACAGATAGTTAGATCTTGAGCTCTAGTAGGGATACGCAAAAAAAAGAAAGAAGAAACTTGAACTAATTCATCTAATAAATTATAAGCCAGGGAGCATACAACAAAGATAAATTTTTGGAATAACTTTACCTTCTGGCCATCATCAGTTGCTTTTTTCTCTGGGACTGTCTGTGTTGAAAATCTTGGTACTACTGACATGCACTGGAATTTGTTCAAGTCAGAAGGAGTGTTTCTCACTTTATTAACCTGTTGGAAAACATTGAAAACAAAGAAATGCTGAAAAATTAGTAATCAATACCATCAAAACAAACTAGAAAAAAACATCTCAGATTTTTTTCTGAACATAAAATCATCATCATCATCAATGCCTGTGCAGGCAATAGACTACAAACAAGCTCCTTCCATTTATTTTTGTCCCCGGCCATCCTTCCAAGCTCGTTCCAAGTGAGCTTCATCTCTCTCATGTCCCTTTACTCTCCACAAATCTCCTCTTTGTTTCCCCATGGCTTATCCCTGCCTCGTGCTCCCTGTGGGTTATACTGCAGCCACTGTCTTGTAAAAACTACAAAATCAGAAAACTGGTGTTAAAAGAACAGGTAGGAACTCCTCGAGCCATAACCCTGTGACACTAAACATAAATCCTGGGTACCTGAGCCAAAAACAAACAAAGAAATCTAAATGACACAAGAAACAAAGATAATGTTTAAAATATCTATTTACACATAATATGAAGCAGAATCTATCTATATCCACTATGCCTGTTTCTTGTGCTAGACCCTCAAGCACTTACTGTGTTTCTCTACAAATCTATACCTATATGTCTGGATAGAGACCTATTCTATTGTCCAAGACATGTTAATAATAATAATAATAATAAAATATATATAACATTTATATAGCGCTTTTCCAGAAAAGTTGCTTGCTCAATGTGCTTTACATCGGAATACCCATTTTCAAAACCTTTCTTACAACTTCCTTTCTTCTCATGCAATATAATACTTATGCGCACGCACGCACCCATGCACGCTCGCACGCACGCACGCACGCACGCACGCACGCACGCACACACACACACACACACACACACACACACACACACACACACACACACACACACACAATTTTTATGTAGACGTAGGCACAGAACAACTATAATTTAAAAAATAATGCTAAAAGCTTATGAAGGATAGGCCTGAGGGAACAGAAAATGCTTAAGATGTCTGTTATTTGAAGCTATCAAGTGTTCTTGTTTGTCCCCTGGGTAATCTGTTCCACAGAAAGACCTCTCTCCATATGATTTGTATGATTTTACGGGTGTCACAAGTAGGGTGTTATCGTTTGATATTTCTTGTAGATAAAAAGGAACAGTTTTATTTACACATTTGTGATTTGAAACACACGACACAGACTTTAAATATTATTCTTTCTTTTACATATAGCCAATGCAGTTCTTTTAATAGTGGAGTGACATGGTCTCGTTTTTTAGATCTTGTTATCAGTCTAGCGGCATTGTTTTGAATGATTTGTTAACGATTTAAATATTTGTTGTTCAGACCAGTTGGGAGTGAGTTACAATAGTCTAATCATCTAGAGATATGATAAGAGATGTTACAACACAGGACATGCTAGATTCTGCGTCCTTAAATATGTGTTTTTGAGTTATCACTGTTGAACTCTGCAACAACGAGAGTCAGGCAGAAGATAAAACAGAACACCATGACATAATAGCTGTCTCCCTACTGTCAGAATCCAATTGGGATATCAGCAGAATGTCTATTTGAGAAATGCCTACTCAGTATAAAAAAACTAGACTGCATTCAAAATCTTTCTGTACAGTATTTGAGCGTTAGTCTTATACATTTTTCTGAACTGCCTAAATAAAGGTCAGTTGGATCTCAGTTGCTATGCACTTTGTTTTCTTACTAAATGAGTCATTATAAAATGTCTGGCCAGGAACCGAAAACTAGACAGTCAAGCTACTACTCTGAGGCATACTTACTATTACTATTACCCCACCCACCCTTGTTGCCTACACGATATATTATGTTGTGTACAGTCACAGAGTAGGGTGGACAGTGAAAAGAAAATGCAGATGAGACACAAGTGCATACATGTAACATATCAAGGGGCTTTTAGAACAAATGGAGCCTCCTCTCTCTCTTCGCGGCGCCACCAGCAGCATGCCGAGGTGGGGAGTATTATACCGCCGACTATGGTCTAAACTCGCAAACTGTGGTGTTTCTTTTTATAGAATCTTATAGGGCTGGGCCACGATGTGGGGGTGGGTGGGTGGGGGAATGCATGCAAGAAAGAGGGGATGGGGCTGGGATGAAAGAAGTGGGGCGGGCCTTGGGAAGGAACGAAGGAGAATTAGGAAAAATTAAAAGAGAGAGAGAGAGACAGACAGAGAGAGATATTGTGATCAACTGACGGGAGGACGGACAGGGAGAAAAAAATAATTTTGTATGTATGTATAGTATAAGATTTTACGGCGCTCGCAACTGCTAAGGTCATATGAGCGCGCGAAACACAAGTTGTTCACCTCTGCGAAAGTTCACTTCACGACTGGCTAACTAATTTACTTTAAAATGCTAAAAAGTTAAAATATTCAAATTCGGTGTAAATACATTTGTGATCTAAAACAACTTTTAAGTAACAATAAAACATTTTAATAATATCAAATTCACTCTACAACTCGCCATAAAGGCCAATGGCCTTTATAAAATTTTTAATTCTGCTGGGAACAACGACGGAAAAAATATCCTGCAATTTCTTGCATTTATAATATTTCCTTCGGATCTCTCCAAAGTCTAGACATTCTGTTAAAATGTGTCTAATTGTAAAATCTGTGTCGCATCCGACAAAATTTTATTCTGTGCGCGAAACAGACTGTTCAATTATAATTAAAGAGTTTTATGCTATAGCTTAAAAATAAAGATGGGCAAAATAAGAAGAAAACTTGTCCAAGTAACATAAAATTATCAAACATACCAAATTATAAAGATAATCTTTCACAAGACGCTAAAAGATTTAATTATGCTAAAAAATGGTGAAAAATGTATTTTTTAAACTGAATTTAAGATTTATGACTGCATGACTCTTGGCGTGTGCCATAACTAGCTTTATGTGCAAGGAACAGCGAGCACAAAAGAGGGTCGATGCTAGCTTTATCTGACAGTATTATATGTCTTGGTCTATAAAAATAATAATAGATTATAGATTACAATAATTTTGTTTCCTATTTTTCACAAAGTGGTGTGCACAATACTTTCAAATATTTAAAAAAAGAGATAACAGCACCTTCGGACTTTTCGAATGAGATCAAAACTTAGCCTACTATTATTGATGCAGGAATAGTAATTTTTTGTTAGCTTGCGTCGTTACGTTCCTCTGTCCTTATCAATGAAGCGATCACTTAGCTGAACGTTCATGGTGATGGGCAATTATGTTGACACATATTTCCTTTTGAACCCAGGAATGTGTGTAACTACTCATTATGACTTATCAACTAGATCTAATGAGAGGGGGTTAGATCTAACTTATTCATGTCATGTGTTTGTAACACATTACGAATAGAAAGCTGAAGGTAGAGCATTGTTTTCAGACTTGACACCGCTTCACTCGGAGGAAATTGACGCTACCCAAGGAGATTAAAAGTAATGGAGGATGCTCTGTGGGCGGCACCGCACGCCTGATAGGAGCCCTCTCTCGCGGCAGAACTGTGGGCTACCTGCGCTGAGCGAATGCTTGACTCGCGCACTGAAATCTAGATAAGAAAGAAGGTTTTATTCCGAGGTCCTTGAGATTAGGCAAGTCAATTAGTAAAAATGCCTTGCATCTGTGTTGTATTTAAGTGTAAGAACCGATATGATGCTGCAGTGGACCGAAGTTTCCACAGTTAAGTTGTTTTCCTTTTTAAAAAATTGAAAGAAAGTGTTTTTATGCCCCCAGCAACACAACTTAGATCATTAACATTCATAAGAGGCTGGCTCCGGCGCTACCTGCCAAGGCCAACCCAGGCTGAAAGGGATACAATACCCCAGCAGAAAGACCGAGATACTCAATTTTTAAAAAAGTATTTTTATTCTTATATATATAATATATAATTATTATGTGTGTGTATGTATAAACATATTATACATTTATATTGCTTTCCATTGTGTGTGCAAATTAGATGCTACTGTTGTCTAAATGTAGATATCTAGAGGCTCCATTAGAATAGGAAATCAATACTCAACAACAATAATGGTGAATATTTTCTGTTAAAGAAACACCAAACCATATCAGATGAGGGGAGAGGGTAGGGTGGGGTGGATAAGGGTTTGAGTCTTGTTAGATAGAACTATACTCGGTTTAATTCTATTGTTGTAGTCTTCACCTAAGATCCCACAATCAATAATTCCGGTTCAGTTAAGATTCTGCTGTTAAAAAATAAACCAAACAAAGCAACAACAAATTTTAATACACAAGAGTCATCACTAAGATAAATTACCCCCCCCCCCTCCCGGAGTGTAATAAGAGACTAAAAACGCTGCTCTCCCTATCATACTTTACTGAACAAAAAACCCAAAAAACCTTCAAAGGTCATCCACGCTCATGCATGCGATCACACCTCCAAAGGTACTATTATCTCTTTTTTTTAAATATTTGAAATCATTGTGCGCTCCACTTTGTGAAAACCAGGAAACAAAATTATTGTAATCAATAATATTATTATTTATAGACCAAGAAATACTGTTAGCATTTCAGATAAAGCTGCCATCGACCTTCTGTTGTGTTCGCTATTCCTTACACATAAAGTTAGTTATGGCACACGCCTAGAATCCTGCAATCACAATATTTTAAATTCAGTTTTAAAGTATATTTTTTATCCATTTCTAATACTTAAATATTTTAACATCTTGAAAGATTATCTTTATAATTTGATATGTTTGATAATTTTATGTTACTTGGACAAGTTTACTTCTTATTTTACACATCTTTTTGATATTTAAACTAGATTATAACATAAAACTCTGAAAGAATTGAACAGTCCGTATCACACACAGAATTTTTTTTTCTCCCTGTCATTATTCGTCAGCCCGTCAGTTGATCACAATCTCTCTCTCTCTCTCTCTTCTCTGTCTCTCTCTCTTCTCTGTCTCTCTCTCTTCTCTGTCTGTCTGTCTGTCTGTCTGTCTGTCTCTCTCTCACTCTCTCTTTTTCTTTCTCTCTCTCTCTCTCTCTTATTTAATTTTTCCCATTCTCCTTCGTCCCTTCCCAAGGCCCGCCCCTCCTCTTTCATCCCTGTCCCATCCCCTCTTCCTTGTGTGCATTCCCCCACCCCGCCCACCCCCACAACGTGGCCCAGCCCGATAAGATTCTATAAAAAGAAACGCCACAGTTCGAGATTTAGCCCACACTCGGCGGCCATATTTGATCCCCACCGCGGCGTACTGCTCGTGGCGCCGCGAAGAGAGAGAGGAGGCTCCATTAGTTCTAAACTCCTTGACGCTACCATAAATAATTGTCACTTGTGAGGACCGGTAGGTCCAGATGAGTTCTACTCTTGTCATTTCGTTCTTGCATTATAAACATAGATCTAGATTCTAGAACTAATCTAGATTTTTAGATCTAGTGCACCTCAGTTTTGGTTGTTTTTCACTGATACTAGAATCTAGATTGTAGATCTATTAGAATCTAGTAGATCTAGATCTAGGCCTACTGTTGTTGTTTGCTGTTCATGGATGATGTGAAATTAGTCCGAGAGCCGGGTCTACATAAAGTACTAGAACCTTGTTTTTCATCATAAAGTTTTTTTCTTTGGTGATTCTGCTTCCTCGGGGTCTCTCGACATCATATCAGTCGGGGGCCAACTTGTATCTTATGGGCATTATTTTTTCTGCTGGTTGAAATACAATATGTAAGAATGATGAAGGACCGACTAGGGCTGGGCAATGAGTCGCTTTACCAAAATACGGATAATATGTTAGTACACTTCTTCGGCAAAAAATATGTTATGAACTGCTTCGGCAAAATCTCTTAGATAAACAGGTTAACATTACTTCATCAACAAATGGGTACACTCACTTCGGCAAACCAGTCAGGAAAGAGAGTTTAGACTCTGAATTCAGATAATATTTCATTGAGAATTATCCGGTTATCCAGATAGTTTATCCGGATTTTACCCACCTCTATACCATGTACGAGTCGACCAAGATTCGCGCGAGGGTACTAGGCGTAACACTAATAGCTCCTCTTGCCGTGATGTCACAGGATGCACCGAAAGGTGCACCGCACGGCCTGCTGTAATATGGACTCAGCTAGCAAAGCAAGGAGACATTGACAGACAGTGCTTCGTCACACCACACTTCCGTAAAAACAAAGAATGTAGGAAACCGCTACGTCACCACGAGGACGTGATGCGATCAGGCTGGTTCATGCAACATGCACATGCATACACACAGTGTCTCTCTCAATCACTTTTAAACACATACTGATGCGATAAAGAACCCATCGCTGATCAAATCGAGACGGATTAGTGGTCTACTGGAAGCAGCCGGCAACAAGATGATGGACTCAGTCAGAGACTTCCAGATGATGCTGAGTTTATACTGTGTCACAAGAACTGTGTGAGCACACATTGTTCCAGAGACCATATTTAAGCGATTTTTACTAAGGCAGAAGAGTGAGGAACTTTCTGAAGAAGAACTCAAACGTCATAGGGGCAGTACTAGTTCGTTTAATTTTCAAGAACATTGGGTTTTTTTTTGTGGAGAAGCATGCTCACTGATACTCCCGAAGACACCCAGATCGTTGGAAAAAGCCTACTTATTATGCCGAACTGGAGAGGAGAAAGAGAGGAAGATCACCAAAGAAGAACTACAAAAAAAAAAACGTGCCAAGGAACGTGCGGACAAATGGGGAATGGATGTCAACTTCCGTGTGTCATCAACAGTCAGTGATTTGGCAGACGCTAGGAATCAGAGAGACTGCCACTTCTGGTTCTACACAAACTATCCAACGCAATCAACTAGCTCACCTACAAAGCATGACTATGTCTTCGGTATGCTGGTTGACGACATTCGATGAAACAAATCACGAATATGGAATAGTGTGGAAGTCCATGAACGCTATATTGAACTTGGGGGGGGGAAGACAAATCGCGAAGTACACTCCTGAACCATGTATATCTGAAAAGCTACGTCCAGAATTGCTGACCCTGTCTCACCAGGTGTGGCTTCCATCCTCGTCTTCAGGAGCATGGCTTCAGTCTAGATGCATATTGTAAATGATGAAGGAGACTGCAATGGACGAGCCATATCATGCTTGATTAGTGTGATCAAAGCAGAATGCCCAAAGCAGAATCGCCATGCGTCCCCAACTCGTCTGCCTAGGGGATTTGTCATAAATGAGTGCAGCCTTTGCTATCGGTCCTCGCAGCCAAAGACCCCAAACTGGATTCTACACTGCCAGCAGCAATCATCGGCCACACTGTTACGAGTTCAGTCAGCAATTATTTCACAAACTTGCAACTTGGATTTTGTGTTCTGTTGAGTCGACAGAGGAAATTTATAGACGAGCTTCACACGTATGGAGTCACCACCTCATGCGACGAACCAAGGCGCTTTCGGTGTTCAGCTACTGTTGCTCTATGGCATCTGTTCCACGAGGACTGGCCTACTTTGACTATAAACATAGACTTGTTCAAGTTGTAGCTGACAAATCTGACACGCAGATATCATCTCCAAAAGGCCAAAAATCAATGCACGACTCAAACCGACACGCAGAAGTCAGAACAGGTGTGGGAAATGCAAGATATTCCAGCCATCAGGCGTCTCAGCAAAACAGAAACCAAGTCCGATAATCTGACACTTGGTGACGTTGCAGTTCAACAGTACACAGGAAACACGAAACCACTTATGCCGGAAGAACTGAGCCTGCGACATGTCTCATCTCTGGTCTTTCTTGTCACACGACAGGCTTCTCTGAATAGAACTGCAACTCAAGATCTGTCATTTTTTAAACAGGCACTCGGCGAAGACGCAAGACCTGAGTATGGAGGTTATAACACACAACGTACCCGCAGTGCAGAACAAAAACCCCAACCAAAGACAGATGTGACGTTCAGCCCATTCCTGGACATTATCCCATCTGAGCCAGACACCGTGAAGACAGCAATGGTTGAAGACAATGGTCTGACACAGCTCACTGGTCATGGATGGACAATATTCACCAGTGACTACCAGCTGTACAAAGAACAGTTTCAGAAGTTCATCCCAAGACTTGGTGGTATGCACATGCTGATGAGTTTTGTTAGTACTGTGAGATACCTGATGGGAGGAAGTGGCATTGAAGACATACTTGGCTCTGCATTTGTGGGGGTACCAAAAATGTTGACCCGGAAAAAAATACCCACAAAATGTAAAAGCATTGAGACTTCTTGTTGAGTAGTTACTGCAACCTATTCTCCCCAAAACTAACGTGCACACTATGGCTGCACTCACGTAAAGTCTCGTCACCAAAAGCACCCAGAGCAAAACCACAAGACTTTGGGTTGAGTGCTCCTTGACCCAGTGTTCATTGTGATGGCCTTTGTTCGGGCTGAGAGAGACGCTGACTGGACTCTTCACTTGTTTGCTGTGGAAAAGATTTCTTCCCCTACATCTTTGAGCCTGGAACGTCAACTATGCTCGCTACTGTCTTTACTATCTCCGATCCATGCAGCGCCTGCATCCACACGT
>NW_004797531.1:334915-349191 GCF_000002075.1 Aplysia californica
GGAGGAAGAGAACTAAGAAAAAGATGAAGAAATAGAAGGAGAAGAAGAAGAATCTAGATCTAGTAGTAGCAGATCTAAATGACTAAGTCTCAAAAGTTGGTTGTTGAAATATAGTGCATATTTTCATTTCATCATCAAAGCAGGGATATGCTAAAATGATGTGCAAATTTCTGTGTATCATCAAGTACTTTGAATGAAGTTATAGCCTGAGAAAGCATTCTTGTTCCAATGGCTAAATTTAGTGAAATTACAAAATGTATGTGGAAAATACCAAAAATTTGAGCGGTCAAAACGTGACATTAAAGATGGTAATTTTAATGAAGTGAAACTTTATGCAGGAAAGGAAAAATGCTAAACATCTCATGTAGTTTCTGTGGTAGAAAGTTGAGTGTTTAAGAAAAGCACGCATTTTGGCGATAAACTGTTCGGCAGAAAGCCCCTGACTGGGTCACAAGTCTAGTGAATGGACATGATGTTTCTCGTCATTTTCCTGTTCTATGTTGAGCCTACTTAATGATGAAAAAAGAAAAGACTTTTAAAGAGATGAATAAAATGGGCATTACTTTTAGTCGAAAGGGGTTATTAAACACACTTTTTGTTGAGTTGTTTTGACTCATAATGGGGATGTTAATGAACTTATAAACAAAAAGACTTTCTCATCATGTGCAATTTCTGTCATTTCATCATGTCCATTCATGAGCCTGTATTTTGTTTCTCTGCTTTGCTACCAAACGTTGTAATGAATCAAATAGTTCCATATAAATGTCCCCGAGTGAGACTGAGCGCACATTGCTGCTGATGGAGGACCGTGGAGGAAATAAGAGGAACTATAGTTTTTTGTCATCACTATCCTTAGCATCATGTCCGTTTCAGATCTATCAAATTGTCACGTCCGGTGGCTAGACAAGCCATGGTCTCGTGAAATCGAATAAAGCATGGTTTAGTTTCTGTGTAAGAACCAGTTGCATTTTAATAGTGCTTGATGATTCATTCATAAATCTTTAAATTTAGAGATTGGTCATGCATGGACATCAGCAATGACGGAAAAAATTCATGTCATCATCATGTCCATTACATTCCCATCAGCTTTTTGTTGTAGAATATTGCAAAATTCATTACTGCATAGAAGATAAAAATAACAGATACACATATCTAAACGAATTTTAAGCCTTCAAAGGAGCAAAAAGGCAAAAAGTGACACAAAACGGATGGACATGATCAATGACAGAAAGTTTAATGTCATCATCATGTCCACATCGAATATCACTTCTATTGCTATAAATTATTTCTTGATCAGATTTTTTATGCCAATCATATTTTTAAAACTGTAAAGTATACCTGTAAAACCTATTTTGGGGCCTGGGTATGCTTTACGAAATGCTCAGAGGATGAAGGGATCAATGGACATGATGCATGACATGTTTCTTCCTGTCACCACTTCATATGTCATGTCCATTGCATATTTGCACACTCACCAACCTATGTTCATCTTTTTTGTTTGCTCAAAATTATGTCTCTGAATAAGACAATCAAATGACTTCATATAATGGGTTCAAGAAAGTTCTTCAGACTTCATTAGTTACCAAATAAAAGAGAAATTGACATGTCAAACATTACGGACATGATGTATGACAGTAATCCAAATGGAAATCTGGCAAATAATTTTGGTACAGTTGGTCTATTTTGATGTTTTTTGCCTTGATTTGCCCATTTCTATTATCATAAATGATTATCATGCTGATCAATTTTAGACAAATCCTATTGAAACTTGCAAATTACAGTACACTTTATTGTGTCATCATCATGTTCATTCAATAACTGAAGTATGCCAGAAAATCGAACATTACAAAAAAAACGGTCAGACTTTTTATCTTAAATTCAGTATATAATGAAACTTTAACTTACTGTTGATGAAATGAAGATTGCTTTTGGTTCAGCTTGTTAGATTTCAAAATTCATCTTTTTGTCACACTTTCTGGACCAACTTTTGAGACTTGCTCAAATACATGTTACAAATTGGGGACTTTTTCGTTTCTTGTTACCCTACCTTGTGAAAGTGAAAGAGAGAGAGAGAGAGAGAGAGAGAGAGAGAGAGAGAGAGAGAGAGAGAGAGAGAGAGAGAGAGAGATTGAGAGAGAGAGAGAGAGAGAGAGAGAGAGAGAGAGAGAGAGAGAGAGAGAGAGAGAGAGACAGAGAGAGAGAGAGAGAGAGAGAGAGAGAGAGAGAGAGAGAGAGAGAGAGAGAGAGTGACAGTGTCGTGTCGTCGAGAGAGCCAAGAGTAGCCACATGCCGTTAAACATAGAAGACGCATCTTTCTGATTGGCTGCTAATTTTAGTACTGTGAAGTCATCACTTCTTGGGATACCCACATGGAACGACGTGTTTTCGGTAACATTTCGGGTTTCCTAGATCTAGATTCTAGATCTTGAAGTACTTGGACATGATGAAGGAAGATCGCTTAGATCTAGATCGTTGATGCTCAGAACAGTAAGATATTAAGTACGCTGATGCTTAAAATTGAAACACGGTAAACACAAAGACAATAAAACTCATGAAAATTGTTGTAAAGACGCTGGAGGATTACATCTAGCCTAGATCTAGATCTAACCCCCCCCCCCCTGCATTCTTCATCACTAATATACATTTTTTTTAAAAACAAACTTCAAAGCTACAAATTGTAATTTATGGGACTGTTGGTCAGTCGGGAGGAGGAGAAGAGAAAAAAAAAACTGTCCGGGACCGGGATCGAACCGCTCCTAAAATCATTGCCCGACTTCAAACGCAGACACGCTGTCTATTCGGCCATCAGAACTTCCGAGAGCTAGATTAGAGGAAGATTAAGCATGATATGTACATAGACACTTCCATCTTTGGCTATACTTAGATGTAGTCACGTGATCGGAGGGGTATCCTGGTCTGACGCCAAACAAGATGGGTGCCTTACCACCTAAAATCTAAAAATAGTTTGCATCCTTCTACGTTTAATCGCATGTAGAGTAACCTACAGTAAGTTGTTAGCCAAGCCTTCTAATGTATTCATGGGTCACAGGTTCAGCCAATCGTAGTCCGGTTTACACCCTGCGGCTGCGCGTAGTAGCATGTGTGGCCTTCACCCACCAGCCCATTAATTTTTAACCCTGGAAGCGCGCAGGCCCTATATAAAGGGCGTGAGCCGGGCGCGCACGCCCTATATATAAGGCTGACCTACTTCGACCGGGAAGCGCGCAGGCCCTATATAAAGGGCATAGACGCTGACCCTTTTCAATGGAAAATTCCAGTGTTCCTTATATGGAAAATGACGTAGTCAATTACAGGCCAAAGTTATAAATAGTGACCAATGACTTTGCAAGTTATCTTGACCTTGTAGAGCGTCTCTTGGCCGAGATATCGACCGATAAAGTGACGCGGTCCCGCTGAGCGACTACACGCTATATATGTTATCACTTGTTTCGCCATGCTGATGTACTAATTGTTGAGTCTATCGCGTTCTCGTCTTTGTTTGTATTTATTTGATCGCTGATCATTTTTTAATGGCTCATTCTATCAGCTTAAAGAAAATATATGCTTTTATATGCTTTTTATCATCCGTTGAGCCGTAAATGGTCACTTTTCAGTAGCAGGTATACATTTCGGGTATCTCAGCTGTTTCCACCCCACCAAACCCCCATGTTTACAACTGATCGGCCGTGGCGGCGGGGCATTTTTGGTGGGTTACTTCCGGTGAATCGCTGAGCGCTTCTAGGGTTAAATAAACTAAACCTGAAACCTCTCTGCTCTCTCTACAACTTAACCCTCATCCTGCGGGAGCCGGGTTTATGTAGCCCGATAAGCCTATTTCGGCACCTCGCCTGCGTTCTGGTCCCGAATCAGTGTAGCCCCTGGCTCAGCGCACGCGCATCCTCTTACGTGTCATTCGGGTCCCGAGTCGGATCCCCATTCACGCAGGTCAAGTGTGTGTGCGTCAGTCTGCTTGAGTTTGTGTGCATTTGAGGCCTTCTTCTAGAACCGCCTGCGTTGGTTCGTAATCGAGGCATACGTCTCATTAAAAACATGCCAAGTTGGTAGCTCTAGATGTTCGTCCAATGAAATTATTGAAAAAATTGACCCACTTAGACATGAGGAGCTCGAAAGGATAGTATTCAGGAAACAAGACTTCCATTTTTCTATACCAAATATTTCAAATGAGCTTGATTTTGTATGAAATGATACTACCTGATAAAAAAATAAGCTTGTTTGATAGTTTTGAATACCATTGTGCAGGTACAAAGAACAATCTGAGTGTAAAACAACAAGCACGTCGAGAACAGAAAGGTTATTCGAATGGGCGTAACTAATCGTATGTCTTATCAGCTTGTGAGAGGGGGTTATTCATGTGTTTGTAACACTTTATAAATAGAAAACTATGAAAGATAGAGCGTTATTTTCATCATCGATTAACACACTCCCGCAGTATTCATGGCGAAAACACACGTATCCCGGCGCGCGCGCTGTACACCAACAGTACACACTGAGTGACCCCGGCGGCCTGCCCGGCACGTCCGACGTAATTAGTTGCTGATAAGATACACGCATCTGGGCAAAGACGCAGGATAAGAGTTAATAAAAGAAGTTTATTCTCTGTGCTGTTCTGTGTGTGTCTGTGCTATGGACGTGGCTATTCTCACCCGGGGTGAGAATAGAAATACGATCTACCTCTCACCCCGGGTGAGACTTGCCAGCGTAGGCTATTCTCACCCAGTGTGCAACAAGACCTGTTTTTCCTCATTTTGGAATGGCTGCTCTTATTGGCCCACATGGGCAAATAAGCTGGGGCTTATTGGCCCACATGGGCCATTTAATGCGTTGTTTTTTCAATGTATTTCATATGTGGTGTTGTCCAAACTTGTTCTCTTTAATTTTTTCTCACTTAATCCCTTCTTGTTAATGTTTTCCTGAGGCATTCCATCTCGCACACATTTCTACAGATTTGATTGTTTGTCAGCGGTGTTCCTGCAGTTCAGTGTTATTGTAATGTTATGTGCACAGTAGACTTTGATTGTCTGCGAACAGTATTTCATTTAGAATTTAGGTTCTCCGGATGCTTGCTTCTTTCGGCAAACAATATATATATTACAGTACAATTGAGTTATTTCTTAGTTTACTCATCATGTAAACTGTGTTTGACAACAAGATGAAGATGTGTAACTTCTTAGACTCTATTGTTCATCTTTTTATTTTTAGCATTAGATTGGAAAACTCTATACTAGAATCTAGATCTATACATTCTCAATTTAAAATTAGGCCGGCACTATTTCTCCGAACGTTCGGGAAAATAAAGCTGGGCACTATTTCTCCGAACGTTCGGGAAAATAAAGCTGGGCACTATTTCTCCGAACGTTCAGGAAAATAAAGCTGGGCACTATTTCTCCGAACACTCTGAAATATCATCCTTTCCCCCAAATTTCGGATATTATATAGATCTATAATTTTATAGTATGGGCCTACCAAAGATTGTTCGTATACAATATGGTTCAATCGGTCCAAAAAATGTCCGCCGTAAATATTTATATTAAGAAATGCTACAATTCCAAACAGTTTTTCGCTATAGATATGACGTGTTGCCTATGAAAGGTGCTGCTTTTAAACGTAATGTGTTGTGTTCACTCGTGTGCTGTCTAGATCTAGATCTACGGAGGGTTATTGATAACGACACACATAGAACTGGCATCTGCGTTTGTCACTGCTGCGACCAATGTACTGACACTGGCAAGCCCCTTAATGTGTGTGATTCCATAATTTACATGTAATATCCTGTACTTTTTTTAAAATTACGCACATTTAGGGTTAAAACTGCCAATCTTCTTCAGACAGGTGGACACACGCCCTTATTTGTTAATGTTTGTTGTTGTTTATGGGCTGTTCTAATTTTGATTTCTTTCTGTTGTGAAACCTTTCTTTTTTCACGTTTTTACACTCATCTAAAAATCTCATCTAGACTAGCTGTTGAAAATTGAAATAGATATAGACCCAAAAATTTGCTCCTGTGTGTGTGTGTGTGTGTGTGTGTGTGTGTGTGTGTGTGTATGTGTGAGTGTTTGAGTGTGTCTGTGTGTGGTAGTAAGTGGAGAGTGAGGAGTGTGTGTGTGTGTGTTTGTTTGTTTTTCGGGCTTTATTTCAGCCTTTATTCAGTAACAGTTCAAAGTATACAAAAATAGAAACACAGGATCCATTCACTCCAGGACTCATGAGTCATTCGTCTCTTTCAGTTTCACTCTTTCATTCAATTCCCGTGTTCTCTCCCGCGGCTCATCCCCGTCCGCATGACTTTCATACCCCACCCCATCCCTCCAGGCACACACAAAGAAAATCTCACTTGTTCCCTGCGAACCATGGACAATAATATAGACAAAACACCGCCTGAGCTGCATTCCTTTTGTTCGTGAGCTGTGGACCAGGCCAGGGGTGGCCAGTGTCGTCGTCTTGTAGTTGCTGTCGCCTGTGGATACACTCGCACATTCTTCCTTTCACCCGCTCTTTCACTCACACTGTCTCTCCATCCACAGTTCAGCTCGTCATACGTTCAAAAGTTGCCCACTAGTTATGTTTAGTTAGTGTGTGTACATGTGCATGATGGTGGTGGGTGTGTGGTGGGTGTTACTGAAGGTTGTCTGTAGGCGGGCTTGCCATGCGGTACGTGTTCCTTCCCAGACCAGAGGCAGAATGAAAGTTGGCGCCGAACTCTCGCAATAAATAGGCAAAAAATCACGAGACCGGAAGCCGAAAACCGTTCGGAGAAATAAAGATCGGCACTATTTCTCCGAACGTTGGGAGAAATAGTCACTTCGTTAAAATTATGACTGACGGACTTTGTGGATTGGGGGGGGGCGAAATACAGGGGAGATAACTCGCAATTTTGTGGGCAAATAAGAAATGTTCTGGGGGAAATCATATGCCCCTGTGGGCCAATAAGCACTCCGTTTTGGAATACTGTCTATCGGTGTGGATGATCAAATTGATAAAAGTCAAGAAAAAGTTACGTTATAGCACAAAAGTAAGCTAATTTGATCGTCTTCAAAGATGCTATGGCTATTTCACTTTTCGAATCGAGCCGAACTACGCAGGTCGCCATTTTGTTTTGCTTGGAAGTTCTCGCAAGATCTACTCCTCCCCTCTCTCTGTCTCTTTCTGAATACTGTCTATCGGTGTTGACAATCAAATTGACCAAAACAAAGTGAAAAAAATGATTTTAAACAAGAAAACTAAATTAATTTGGTTGTCTACAAAGATGCTACGGCTATTTAACTTTCCGAATCGAGCCGAACTACGCGGGTCGCCATTTTGTTTTGCCCGGAAGTTCTCGCGCTACTCCTCTCTCTCTCTCTTTCTTTCTCTCCACTGCCCACGACAAAATTGCACACTTTTAGGCTAGGTAGCGTCAATTGCCACCGAGTGACGCAGTGGCAATTGACAAAAATTGACTTTTTGTCAATTGCCACCGAGTGAAGTGGTGTCAAGTCTGAAAACAACACTATCTTTAGCATTTATACATAATGTGTGTCTAATGGGTCAATTTGTTCTCAACTAATTTCATTGGATGACTAGTCTAGAGTGGCCCACAGACAAAATTGTACGCTTTTAGTAGGCTACAGTTGTAATGGAACGTTTGTTCACGGCACAGAATTCTACAATTTTTCTGTTATCACAGTGTAGAATTCTGTGTTTTAGGGTGAACGCAAAATTTGGTGAACGCGCACCGGGTGAGAATAGCCACAAGACTCGCCTGCACTCTGCACTATTCTCACTCCGGGTGAGAATAGAGGTGGCCAGCACAATAAGCTAGATCTACCCACCGTCGCAAAAGAGATCCAATTTACTCGGTGGCAATTGACAAAAAGTCAATTTTTGTCAATTGCCACCACGTCACTCAGTGGCAATTGACACTACCATAGAGTATAGAGGATATAGAGGCCTACTGTAGGCTGTATGTAGCACACCTGAAGACTGAAGGGGGAAAATTATAGATCTAGGCCTAGAATCTATAGATCTAGATCTAGATCTAGATTCTAGATTATATTAGATCGATGAGACACAGGCTATTCTCTCACCCCTGCCCCTGGTGACAGGTGAGACTCACTTCCAATTCAAGTTTTCGTCGATATTTCAATCGGAAGCGTATTTCAATACTCTTTGAGCTTGGGCCAGTACTGGAGTTGCCAAATAATCTATTTTAGGGGAGGACTTCCTATTTTAGAGATGAGGAGACAAAGCAACCGATGCTCTGGTATGGAAAAAGCCAGATGAGAAGCGGTTACAAGAACTTACCATTAAATTGGGAAACTTGAACGTCCTTACCATCCTGGACGCCATATTGTATACATTTCATCTAAAAGGTGCACTGGAACCGCGAAGAAACAAAGTTTACAAAAACGAAACTGTGTGTGTGTGTGTGTGTGAGGGGGGGCGCCCAGTTTGTCACAATTTCATTTAAGTATATTTGAGTATTGATGACAGTCATACTTACAGCACTTTAACACTGCAAATCTAGATCTAGATCTAGATCTAGTTGTAAATTAAGTTTTTCATTTCCTAACTTCAAATAGGTGGTGTAGTCCCTCTCAATTCAGATTGTGGGTGATCTTGTAGGCTAGATGTAGAACTTTCCCTTCGTTCAAGTCCACGCCACGATTCATTTGTTTACATCCAGAGAAGACATCCAGAAGTCTTGATGACCAAATAGGCGACACAAAGAAAATGGATGCAACCTATTTGCATAACATCAAATTATGATGAATCCCCCCCCCCCCCCACCCCTCCATTTTTTAAATTAGGTCAGGGGCCCCCCTAAACCCCCCTACTCTTGACTTTAACGAACGAAGCTACAGAACAGTACAATAATTTATTACTTCTTCCTTTTTTGTGTGCAAATCCAAGCAAATTACTCTGTAAGACTTCAACAATGCATGTTTTTCCGTTAAAAACAATTGAAAAATAAAATTCAGTTCATACAATCAATCGATCGTTCATTTAGATTTACTCTTTTCGAGAGCAGCTTCCATCATGCTGGGCACAGTCGAGGCCTGTGACAAACTGTGGCATGTTTCCGTGTGTGTGTGTGTGTGTGTGTGTGTGTGTGTGTGTGTGATTTTCTCATAATCATTTTCCCCTGCAATTTAAAATCTTATTCACCATGAAATGTTAACATACGAACGAAATGAATCCCTAAACGTTCTAACTCCTCAAAGCAGGTCATTATATAGCTTTCTTATCATATTTTTATTCGATTATAGGTTCATGTATCGAAGTATGAATAAATGTCATGTGTAAATGTCTTAACATGAGGAAAACAGGAAAGGGGAGCCAGGGAGGGGGTGGCCGCATTTTTATTCCCTTATTTTTTAACAGGGACTTCTTGCGATTGGCGACGTCTGCAAAAGGTCCACTCTCATTGGAGAACGGGCATTGTTGTCATCATCATTGCCTTTCTCATCCTGAAACAGGATATAGGCCACGAACAAACACTCTCCAACTTTCCCTATCCTGGGCTAGTCGCTTGATGTCACTCCACGTCTTCCCACTTTTCTGTACTCCAGGTTCCACGAGGTCTTCCCCTTGATCTTTTTACCCTGTGGGTTCCAATCTAACACTTCTTAATGGCATCCAGAATCTCTTGTTTTGAAGGACCATCACAGCAGATTGGTAACTCATTTCTTGCTGGCAGGATGTTTGGTGGGTTACTCGGTGGTGGTCTGTTCAGGAGACTGTTGAAATGCTCTACCCATCGTTTGGACTGAGCTTCATTTCCCGAGCTGAGCTGCTTCTGTCCAGACTGTACCCAGTGGGTTTCGCTGACTCCTAGTATGTGCAGCCTGTATCTTTTCCTGCTTCCTACATGGTGCGAACATTCCACGACGCAATCCGGAGAGACTTGTTCGACAGAGAAGGTTTCGGGTCAGAAGAGTCCTTTCGGCTTTGTCCGCTGTCCTTCATTGTTCCTGCTGATGCAGAAGCTCCGTCTCCCAAGATGAAAAAATTATAAGGTATGTTTGTTCGTGTTTCTATAACTTTCTTTTTTTACTGGGTCGGGTAGTTGGCCCTCCGCAAACTGTCATTTTTCAGGTGGCCAGACCTATGCACCTTTAGTCGCCTCTTACGACACGCAGTATCACGGCAGGTGTATTCTTTACTCCCCCATAGTAAAACTATGCCCCCCCCCCCCCCTGCAGGGGCGTGGGCAGTGTTGTGATCAGTTGCTAACATGAGTGCCCATTTGACAGCAATTTAGCGTACATAATTAATGCATTCAGAAAGCCTGGTTTGTAGTTCTTGACTTCAATGCGATAGATCAATATAAAGACTGACTCCATCAGGTTCGGTGCAGTCTGAAGAAACTGCCCTGTCACTTGTACCTCTTGACAGGGTGACCGTCAGGCCCCGGGAATTTGAAAAGAATCGCCGAGACCCATGAATGCCCCGTGAATTTGAGGAAATCTGTAATTTGCCCCGGGAATGACCTGGGAAAATACATAAAGTTCTCGAATATTTGAAAACAAAATCCGATAAGGTCAGCAAGTTCATTTTTGCTGGTCGCTATTGAGTTATTCAATTCGGCTTTTCCCGGTCTGATAACGCAACATTTGTGACATATGCAGGTTGTGAATTAGAAACACTGTACGTGTGGCCATGAAAATAAATCTATTGCTGTCACTTATGGAAAAAAAAAAATCAAATCAAATCAAATCAAACGTAGTCTGATTTTCAGCTTGTGTCGGGCTCACCAACGTGACCGGTCAGAGAACCTGCGCATGTTCGCATCACTCGTCATCCTGTGAGTCCTGCGGATGTTGGAGTCACCAAAGTTCATTCAAAGTCTTGAACGTTGTGGAGTATATAGTACTCCGGAGTGGGAGACTTATTGGTTTTTAAAAAGTTACACTCTCGCCGTAGAGTGCCGTAATAGCACAATACAAAACTCTCACTGGATTCAATGCATCTAATCATACATTGTTACATAAGTTACATCATACATTATGATCCAAAAGAAGACAGTGACACTACACTTGCTCATATACAAGAAATAAACAACTGAGACTCAATACAAACTGCCATAAATCAATCATCACTCCAGTTTGGGTTGTTGCTTCGAATGAGAGGTAGTTTTTTCTTATCGCTTTCTTTTTCATTGACCAGGCTCCTTCCCTCTGTGTGCAAGTTGCAGCATTGGTCTTGACTGGCTTGATCTTACCAGGCATGATGACTCTCTTGGTGCCGTGAGAAACTTTATGAATATTATTATTTTTAAAATCCATGGCAAACCAGTCGTCTCTGGCAACCTGGTTAGAGATAAACGTCTTGTCTTGTCGAGTTTAAACTCTCCGAGACCAACAAGGACTCTAATTCTTAGCTCCCTATATTGAGCCAGGACTAAATCCTCTACTAACTTCAGGATCAGCTCTACAAGTTTGAGGGCTTTCCCCTGAGAAGCTTGCTTTAAGCAATGGTTTAAGCTCTCAGTTATTGTAAGTCCATAATGGTGAAACATTAGTCAAGCCACGGCAAGCAGAGGCCTTTATGTTACTTAATAGGTGTGGCATGATTTTTCTCCTGACGTATGCGGACACTTGTGAGGGCAAACTCTCTGTACATATTATAGAGCTGAAGCCTGTCAGACAACTCTGTGCGGTTGTCTGCCGTGCCAACCATTTCAAAAAAAGAACTAACGATCGTATTTCATTCTTTTTTTTAGAAAGGCCGACTTTGTTAGTCAGGAAAGCGAGTAAGTTGTTTTGCAAGTGCCTTCTGCAGGAGAATCTATCACTCTGGAACCCTTTTTCCATAGCTCGGAGTTGGTGTTGATGGTTCCTTACAAAGAACGCCCGCCAAGTGATGAAAAAAAAGAAAAGAAAGAATGTTTCAGATCGGAATTCCCATGAAGGAAAATGGGACCAAGAAACACGGGATGGCCACCTGAATCCCGTTTGACAACAGAAATGTTTTTTAAAAATGTTGTCACGTGACACGTCGCTTAGATAAAAAGTTTTATCAACCCCCAGAACAGTTGACTGCGGAAAGTGGGGGACAGCAACATAATTATTTTCACGTCAGAAATTTGCTCATCGGTGTACTGTTCAAAATTAGGCAAGGAACCTTTTGACTTTGTCTGATGATCAACCTAACGAATGGGTTTTTTTGCTGCAATTCTTCCACATCAATCACCAGGTCGGCAAAATTTGCCTTGCTAATTGGATTTTCCTTTTTTTTTTGGTCACAGCAACTTTGGTATTATACACTTGTTTCTTATTTCTCGGTCCATAAAAATCATCACCTTCGCGGTACCCTATGGCGCGTATTTTTTAAATTTTAAATCTTATTTCATGTTTGTCATTATGTGTGGTTTAATGCGTACACAGTCACCGTTCAAGTTTAATTTAGCTAAAAAGTATGGTCTTGCTTGAGAATCTATCGCTTTGTATTCATAAACTGCTATCTTGGGGCCATCTGTAACGTCTAACCAGGACACTCTTTTTTCAATACTCTGTTGAGCATGAATGCTTCGTGTAGTACCTGTGCAGTACTGAAATGGCAGAGGGGCTAGGCTGAGGGTGCAATTTTTCATTAATGGTCATTCTATTTCTTTGTTCTTTGCTGCAAAACATGTGTTCCCTCATGAATGTAAACAGTCTTAATACCATTGTGACTTTCAAGCAAAAGCGTCTTATTCCTAGCGCCCTTGGGGTTCCATGCATCTCGAATCTGTAATCCCGATACTGCGAATGTTTGCCTTCCAGAGGCACCTAAGTCAGGTACGCATCTAGATCATGGATCAGCCCATCTTTTCCTGGCATAACAATTTAAGATCTTGTATCCCCACTTATTGGGTTTTGAGGAATTGTATTGCTTTAGAGAAGATTTACCCTTGAATGGCACAATCTGCTCATCCACTGAAAGCATTTCAGATTTGGGAGTAGCCCTAGCCTTGTCTTTGAAACATTTTAGCAGTGGTGCTAGCTCTGCTAACTTATCAGTTGATTGCACCTCATTGTTATGAAGGTATATGTTTGCCTTTATAGCTGCTCTACAAAGCGCCTCTGAGCTCTGTTCCTGCAGGCATGAGGGAGGGTCATTCAAGGGACTAAGCCCATAAATTGCTGCCTGCTTCGCTTAGACCTCACTGAATTCTCAGAGCCCATAAATGGCATGTCATTACAAAATTATACGATATAGGGTTAACTACCGGGGTAGGCAGTCGATTGCGGTGGAATTCGGTAGATTTCGGAGGATTTCAATGGATTTCGGAGGATTTTAGTAGATTTCGGTAAATTTCTTTCGGTGGATTTCGGTACATTTCACTGGATTTCGGTGGATTTTTAGCAGATTTATGTATATTTCTTTTGGTGGATTTCGGTATATTTCGGCAGATTTCGATGGATGTTTGGAGTAATTTTTGTATAGTAAAGCGCTCAGAGCCTATGTACTTTTGTCGGAGTTGAGCTCTATATAAATGTCACTTATTATTATTTTGTTGTTGTTGTTGTTGATTTTGGGTGGATTTCGGTAGATTTTGGTATCCAGCAGCACCCGCCTTGGAGTGCATACCATAAGGGTGTGGGGTGGGTGAAAGACAGCAGTAAAAAGGAGCCAAGGAGTAGCAGTAGAAAGGCTTCAAAAATAGTCAGAAACCCAGAGGAGGGGGTATTAAAGAGGAGGGAGGAGGGGGGCAGAAATGGGAGTCGAGAGCAGACGACAGAACATGTTTAGAGTGCAGGAAAGGAGGTGAAAGGAGTCAATTTTAGAATAGAACATTTTCCATTGCTTCACCTCAGGTTTCGAGACGGGGCCTATTGACTGAAGTGAATGAGAGACGAATACCATAATCTCTAGACCACGATCAGTCCCCCCCCCCCCCCCCTCCAATATTTTTGTTTAAATCATTCATCTTTCTCATCACTGGTATCATCACAATTTGGAGGAATTTATCTAAATATCTTGCAAAAAAACCCAACGAACTTTGTGTTTGATGCTGCAACAGCCCAAAAGATGGAAGTTCTGTGTCAAAGTTTTGACAATGTCCTTTTGATTTCTGCTTTTCCGTTTCCCAAAAAAGTTTACAACCACAGACACAAACGATTCCACCTCGTCTTTTTCATTTGTCACGTAATCGAGTGTATGTGAAATGCACTGGGTGGGACCGCGAAGGGATATGAAGTATTGAAGTCGATTTTCATGAAATTTGGTTTCCAGGACTCGTGTTTAGAAGTACCGTACACAAATGACGTCAGCTAAAATTTGGCCAAAAATTA
>NW_004797531.1:350629-364987 GCF_000002075.1 Aplysia californica
CGCACACACACACACACACACACACACACACACACACACACACACACGTGCCCGCGCGCACACAATTACACACATTTTATTTACACCCACCTGCACTCACACACCCACACAAAACAACGTGAGTACACATCGTACAAGAGGGACGACGAGTCGTTCAAATGCACACCTGTGCCATCTAATCTATGACGTATTGTTTGCCGAACAAGTTGTGTTGCTGTGTAGAGCCCAGTTTACGGCAACGTCGTTTGATTTCACAGACCAGCATGCAATTCATTATATGTTCGTAGATCTAGATCTATGTCAAAACTAGCTTGTCATTGTAATATTGATCGGTAACCGGGGGGAAAATGACTGGCGCATTTATACATACTCCTACGGTCGTTCCTTGCCCGGACAGCTTGTGCCTCCTCCTCCAAGACACACGTACACAGAGTAAGACACGTGCCCGTGCCAACAACGAGTGTGTTGATATGAAGGAAGGCCGCTAATTGGTCGCATAAGATATAGGCCTACATGAAAGGCTAATCGAATAATTGTTCACGACGCGGATGATATGGATAGCTTCTACGAATAGATATACCTGTATATCTATAGCTTCGTTGCGAGAGGAAAATGAGCGAAGCCACGTCGACAGGGACTGTTCACCCTGCAAGCGACGGAATCCAAGCTTGCTCATTTATGTGTTCGTTGAACACCCCCCCAAAAAAAAATTAAAAAAAAAAAAATTACCCCCCCCCTAAAAAAATCAACAACAACAAAACCCAGAACAAAACAAAACGGGGAATCCATCTCCTTTCGTTGAATAGGAGTTCCACTGTATTATGTTGTTCCACAATCAACTGCTTTACATAATATATGCATAACATTTGATGTGTTTCGCTGCGCTAAACTCGTTCCACAGTTTAGGATTTTCGAAAAGGACAAGGCATTAGGGGGGGGGGGGGCAATGAGACATTGTAAATGTCGTCTTCTTATCTGAACTGGAAACCAATAAACCAGTGAGTGAGTTCTCTTCGCTGCCTTTGAGCACGCTTCGCCTCGTCGTTATGATCGAAAAAAGGACAGTTTACAGCATTCTAGTCTAGGCTAAAAATAAAAGTGAGTCTGAGTCTGAGTAAAATTCAGAGAGCCAACAGCCAACCACCAGATAGCTTTTTGGTGAATACACTTCGTTTTCTCTTGGTCCAGCTCTTTGAGCAGTTCGAAGCCAGCCTCTGTAGGGTATGGAGCGTGGCGAAAATTCAGGTTCTTATTTATTGTGATTTCAGTGACAAGACGTTTGGCACTGCCTTACCCCGTCCACTTTGACTGGCTGATGAAAACATGGCTGCCAGACGACACATTTATTCTAATTAATAAGCTTACAATATCTGCGCTAACTATCCAGGTACATTTGTATATTATTTGTTTTCTCTTTCGAAAAACCTTCCTGACTTTATTGTCCTGATACAAATATTATATTATATATACATTATAAGATAATTCTTAAACTAGGGTTTTGAACCGTGATCCCATTCCTCTGTAATTGCGCTGAAGTCCCCATTCCTTGGCTCACTACACCATTCATTGTACGCATATTGCTGTCCCCGTGGTTTTATGCACCCCGCATAATTTAGCAAAATTTGATCATTTTAAGCATACAATTTCTGATTATTTTCCTTTATCATTCTTTGTTATAATTAACAGAATCGCAGAATTTCCCATTTTTGGGCTCAGTTTGCTTAATTTCAGAATTTTTTTTCATAAAACCGCGGGGACAGATACGGATAGGTGCTTAATTCTTCCTCCCGTACTTTCTTTCCGTTGTTCCTACATACATTTCCCGTCCACTCAATAGCTATGGTTATGAATTGATAATTACTCAAACTGCACCCCCCCTCCCCCAACGCACTCACCATTTCACACACACACACACACACACACACACACACACACACACACACACACACACACACACACACACACACACACACACACACACACACACACACACACGTGCACTCGTTACAACATGAGTGCGCACCCACGCGCACACACACACACACACACACACACACACGTGCCCGCGCGCACACGATTATACACATTTCTATCGAAAATTTTCCCCCAAAAGAAAGAGCAAACAGATATTATATATATATATATATATATATATATATATATATATGGATATTCATTTGTACCAATCGCAGGGAGGTTATAGAACACACACTCCCATAAATGAGAGAGAGAGAGAGAGAGAGAGAGAGAGAGAGAGAGAGAGAGAGAGAGAGAGAGAGAGAAAGTGTGTGTGTGTGTGTGTGTGTGTGTGTGTGTGTGTGTGTGTGTGTGTGTGTGTGTGTGTGTGTGTGTGTGTGTGTGTGTGTGTGTGTTTTACGGGATGTGTTGCTTCAGCACGTAGAACATACAGGGTGATAAAATATTCCCCAAAAATGTTCCATTTTTTTTCTAAATATCTCACACATATTTTGTAATAGAATGTTGTAATTTGAAACAGATATAATTCAGTCGAAAGGAATTTGTTTGACATAAAATTCACCTAAAAAAAACTTATTTTCGGAAACGTAAATGGCTTTTATTAAAATAAAAAAAAACACGTACAAATGCCAAATGCACCAATTTAAAAGATCTTGTAAGGAAAGTCATGTAATGATTGGGGTTTTTTTTCCCTTTCCTTTCCTTTTTAAAATCTAATATTTCCATCCCTGTAACCTTTAAACAATTTTTTTTTCTCCTACAGAGTTTTTAAAAAAATTGATTAATTCTGGAATTCCCAGAATACCCTCCTGTAGACTCGACACATTTTAACGCGTCGTTCGACAGTGGTGGCTAAACACAAGGATCCACTCAACCATGAGTACTCAAAGCCGAACACAATGTACACCTTGCAGTATGGAGCTGTCTCTAGAGACAATGGGGGAGGGGGGGGGGATGAGGTTGCCCAAATAGACAGAATTAAATTTGTAGAGTTGAAATAAACTGAGAAAGGTGAATATGGGCTTTGCCAAGGAATCAAATGTCATAGAGGAAATGTTCACGATTTTCAAGACGATTGAGGAATCATGAACACATTGCTATCCTCTGGTGCGATAGCTTCGCGAACAGGAAAATGGTACATTTTTTAAAACAGTAGTAGTAGTAGAGATGACGATCTGCCTTGACACTGCGGACCGTTGAGAATTAGGAAAGTCATTGTCTACGGACAGACGTCTCACGGGGCTCATCTTCTGAATTCTGCAACCTGGTGACTAGGGCTGTACCCCGGTAGCAAACCCGCTCGTGCTCACAAGCCCCTAGTTCAAGTCACAAGCCTCAAATCAGTAGGTCAAATCATCAAATCAAATCACCAGCATGATAAGTTGAGTCTAGCGCAAACTGTAACCTCCTTTGTCTAGTCTAAACTTCAAGTCCACAGCAACTAGCAATCCGCGAAGCCACTCGTGTCAGGCCCCCTCATCATCCCCACCCTGCTTGCAATCCGCGAAGCCACTTACGTCAGAGATAGAGAGAGGGGGAGAGTGAGAGATCTCGCCCACAGAGTCACTGCGCGGCGTGGAGCTGTAGTTTACTCGATTAATCGAAGCCTGCGCAAGCCTCAAGTCCCGTCCGCTGCCACAGGCCCCACAATTCACACAGTACTGATTTGCGCTAGGCTTAGAGATTTGCCCCAGGACAAGCTCCAAACCTGACCTGCTGACTTGTACTGTATAGATACACCGAGCGAGCGGCACGGGCTCGATGGCGTAGGACCGTCTTGATGGCGACAAGACAGTTCGGTGTGTTCAAATAGCAAGACAGTACTGTTCGCTGTATGAACTTTGAACCGTGGAGGAAGGGAGAGGCTGGGCTTGTTTTGGTGCAAGGCGTAGAGAGCTGAAGTTATTTTTAACTTTCCACCGTTGATCAGCTAAGCGAATGGATAAGTGAGAGGGAGCGTGGTATTGTAGTAACAGAGACCTAGGTTTCTGGTAGTAATAAGAATACGTTGACTTAGATTACCCTAAAATGGAAAACTCCAGGGGTCGTTGTGATTGGCTTTTGTATCGTATGTATGTAACCTATTTTGTAGATGTGTTACACTCACAGTGACATAATACAGAACATTTAGGAGACGGGCTAGGCCTACTTCAACCCAATGTCATGGCCAACCTTGGCTGAGAGGGAACAACGCCCCAGCAGAAAGACGGAGGTTCTCAGTAAAAATTTCTCCTCATACGGGAATCGAACTGAGGTCTTTTGCGTGCGACGATGAAGCGCTTGGCTCGTGCACATTAAAAATAAACAGGCCTTAACATCATAAGAATAGCCGATCCAATATTAATTTTTAAGTGCATTGAATAGAGCTTTTTGTTTTTTACAACCGAACTATGAAAAAAACAAACCGATCTTGCACTTTTGGTGCAAGCCTCTCAGCGCAAATAACCAGAGAATCTATAATATGTACTGAGCCCACTGCCACGAGAGTTCGCGCCGTCACGACACAGTACAGCAGGACTGTCCGCGAGTCACAACTCACCGGAAGTTCCCTCCGGTAGCAAGCGGGAGGCAAATCAAACCACAAGCCTGCTCGCAAGACTCTAGCGCAAGACTTCCGCTGCTTTACAAGCCTTCGATTAACCGAGCAGAATCCAGCCCTACTGGTGACGTTTAAAGGGGTGGTCGTTTTGTTTGGGAATTTTTAGGTCGGATTCTCTGCAGGTCCTAAATGATGGACCATTTCCACCCTTGACATCAAAGAAGGCCTTAGGGGCATTTTAACATTATTTCTGTACCTTGCACGAAACTTGCGAAATGAGTTGGTGGTGAGGAAATGTTCAATAAAAAGCGCTCTGCTCTTTATTAATCTTAACAAGATCTCACCAGGCACAGGAAACTTGAGAAAAACTATCTGCAAACTTCTGTTGTCGTGTTAGACTACTGCAGTTTGCATTTTGGCGCAATCGTTGGGATTTTTAGTGGTACAAGTACAGTCGAACCTGCCCTGACGGCCACCTCTATAACTTATAGTATAAGACGGCCACCTGTACAAACGGACACTTTCCATTTCCCCCCTTGCGTTTTTTCTATATAATTTAACTGTAAAAAAACGGGTACCTGTCCAACGCGGCCGCGGCCACAATAATTTAACACACAACCCCTATAATACTAAGCAATAATACCTGTCTAAGACGGTCACCTTAGTGACTCCATTACGCTTTGTCATAAATTGTGCATTGGCCCCTGGCGTTGTGGGCGAGCCGTCATAATTCAATCACCTGTCGTTGTTGTTAGGTAGTCCCTCCAACTTCCAACCGATCATGTTGCGTAGGCCCCTCCCACTGTTGACCAATAGCTACCAATTTTCAGCTGCTCGTAAGGTAAGCGTGTGATCCCTCATAACCCATAAGCCCCGCCCAGAACTCATACACAAATCGTAAGTGAGATGAGTGGTTACTAATTACCCAGTATGTAACAAAGTAACAAAGGACGTCAACATGAACTTGATACAGAAGCGAGGGATCGTTCTCCGAGTGGTGGCGACCCATGTGTTTGTTTTAACATGGCACTCGGTCTTCCTTGTCTGATACATTTCGTTTTATTGTCACCATTGTGCAAAATCAGCGACAAAATAAAAATTACAAACGAAGTACAAACCAACAACAACAACAACAACAACAAAGACAACAATGGGGCTACTTTCGATTGGGGCCTCAGATGGGAATGGTTTGTTTCCTTTATCTTGATCAGTCCTGCCTAAGACGGCGACCTGTCGTATACGGCCACTTTTCTCCTTGACAATGGATGGCCGTCTTACACAGGTTTGACTGTAGTTCTAATGCGGACTAGTGCGTCACGCTACAAAAAAATGGGGACATAGCTGAAAATGGGCTGGGTTTTTTAAAGCGCTATGTAGAGCAAAACTATTCTGTGGATTTATCTAACATTTATATATATATATATCAAAATCAAACAAACTCCTTTTGACTTCTAAATGTTGTGTACACCTTTGAAAGGTAAAACTTCAGTGTGGAGGAAAATATTAACAAAAAAAGTAGTAGGCTACAGTTTATTTTTTATCACCATGTATTTATTTACTAATGTCCTGTCTTGTTGTGCGTTTGCGTGGGTGCACCTAACCTTTGTAACATCTACTGCCATTGCAAACGACGAAAACAAATTTCTCCATGTGAGATGAATAAAGATGGTCATTGTCATTGCCTGCCATCCCCCCCCCCCCCCCCCTCTCTCTCTCTCTCTCTCTCTCTCTCTCTCTCTCTCTCTCTCTCTCTCTTTCTCTCTCTCTCTCTTTCTCTCTCTCTCTCTCTCTGAGTACAGTATAACACGGATAGCTCAAATTCGTCGGGACCGGCCTCTGTCAAGGGATATCCTACAAAGGAAAAAAACCCAAACAAAAACGGGACCGCAGGCACAGTTCGACGGATGCGTGATTTCGAATCTTCTGTGTTCGACCTATTCGTGTTATACTGAAGTTTGGTTTCAAATGAGAGGCATGTTCGTTCTTTTTAGGCCATACCCAAGGAGTACTATACAGATACAGTACTCCTTGGCCATACCTAAGAAAATGCTGGAAAATTCCAGGAAATACACTGAACGCTACCAGGCACACACTGTGCAAAAAAAGGGCCGATTCGTTCAAATGCACACCTGTGCGATCTGTGACGCATTGTTTGCCCAACAAGTTATGTTGCAATGTTTGATTTTGCAGTCCAACATGCAGTTCATTAAGTCGATCTCAAGTCAAGGCAAACTTATTATTGCATGATCGGTTGCCGGGGAAAAAAATAGCTGTGAAGTGTTTGTTTCTTACTGACGCCATGTTCCACGCCATATTAGCAGGGGCTGTTTAACCTGTAAGCGACTTCGTTGAATCCGAGCTTGCTCATTTATGTGTTCTTTGTATCCGAGTTATTTCTATTGATTTTTATGAATAAAATAATCCGGGAATCCAACTCCTTTCGTTGAATCCCAGTTCGTTAAATCCGAGTTCCTAGCTGATGACCTTACCAAATAACAAAGAAATTGCTCGAAAAATGAAAAAGCCTTAGGATTTTTCCAAAGCCCTAAATTTGGAGGTAACTGTTACATATAATATGCATTTCAGTTGCCGTGCCGATGAATGGAATGATGATTTCATCACATCCAAATTCTAAGCATTTCTCACGAATATGCTGAACACAGTGCTAACACTAACACAAGACATTGTGTATACATGGAGAATCTAAAGAGATGGAAATTTCAATAGAGTCCAGATTTTAAAAGAGAGTCCAGATAAATGATATCTTTGACTGGCCATTCCACAAAAACAAAAATGTATTCTGTTTTAGTTGTAGTCCCTTATGTAGCTGAGTGAGATTTTTTTGGGGTGTTTTTTGCATTTTAAAATATTTGTTGGAAAAAGTAAATACATATATATAGGCTATTATATGTGCGGTTGTATTGGAACAAATAAATTGAATTAATAAATGCCCTTTTCAATACAGTACTGTAAGGGTATTTTAATTGGCTTACTTCTGAATTTTATGTACATCTTCGATAGGATTGAAATTGAAGAACCCCCACAATTCACCTACGTTCAAGAATGCCCTGTAACAGATTTGAGCTAGATCGTCCGCATTTATATATATATATATATATATATATATATATATATATATATATATATATATATATATATATATATATAGATAGATATATAGATAGAAGATAGATAGATAGATAGATATTGGGCCCACTACTACATGTACTAGAATGTACTACAAGTGTGTTCAGAGTGCTATTTCAAATTAAAAATAAATATAGAGAGAGAGAGCGAGAGCATATTATTGATATATACGGAAATATATGATATGTCAAGCAAATATGCGCACACTCACACACACACACACACGTGCGTGCGAACGCACACGCGCGCGCGCGCGCGTACGCACGCGCACATATGCATATATATATATATATATATATATATATATATATATATATATATATATATATATATATATATATATATATATATATATATACATACAGTGGAATCCTGTTATAACGAAAGGGAGGGGACCGAAGCAAAATGTCCGTTATAGCAGGATTCTCGCTATAAGGGATCCAGTAATAAATTCAAGGGAAACTGTAAAGTAGGCCTAATCTATGAGTTTGGTTTTCTGTTTTTCCTTTTGCTATCTCCCCTGATGATGATTTTGTTTCAACATGACCTCTAGGTCTTACTTGATCAAAAATCGAATCAGGTTTGTTTCTCTAGCGCTAGATCTAGCGATGTGGACTGACAGCTCGGCGTTGGCGATCAGAAAGAAAGGGCTCTGGGCTAACTCGCCCGCTGTGTTTTCCCCCCATCCCACCCCACCCTGTGGTGCATTCCGTCTGCTTGCGCATGTCACACATTCGCTCCATCCATCACATTGCTGTGACCTCTCCATCCCCGCATCGGAGAAGTGAGAGGCATGGCAGGCCTTGATAATCTAAACTGGCCTATCACGCGATGTGTTCTGCTTGTCTGAGCATGCCACACCCGCCCTACTCAGTTGCTCCGGCCTTCATTGTTGACGCACATGGGCTCTCCTATTCTTTGTTTCGCAAGATAAACAACAAGTTTCTCAACTGGCGAGGTCTTGCATTATGTATAATTGGCCTATGCCACGTGCACAGCAGTAGAAATATTCCGCTATAACCTACTCGCAAGTGTGTCTGATAGCGCTATAGCAGTGTTTTGTTTACAAAGGTAAAGAGGAGAACAAAACGGGGTTTTAGAATAGTGCCTTTATAACAGACTTCTCGTTTTTTCCAGACTCGTTATAAGTGGACTCCACTGTAGTATAGACACACTATAAACACACACAACAAAAATCTGCTATCTCTATACCCATGTAAAATGTTTAATGCAATGTCATTATCAACAATATCAACACAAAAAAAGTCTGAAATGTATCATATATATACATGTAGGCCTAGATATATAGTCAGAAGTATTCGTTTTAATAAAAGGGTACCTGTGGATTTAAGAGAATAACATTTTGATTTGTGAGACAAAGAATAAAATGTATTACGGTACTAAAAAAATAATAAACTTGACCTTGTCACTGTCTTGTGTAAAAATTACAAAAATCTACATATGACTCATTTGATTTCAAGTGACAGGCTCTTTTTAAGTAAAACATTCTTTGTGGGTTTCCAGCAGTGCTAATTCATTCTGAGTCTGAGTGAAATTTAATGTTCAGCGATCAAGAAGCAACAGCCATCTCCAAAACGAATACAATGTATTGAACAATATTAATGCAAAACTTCATCGACACATTTTCAGCTGCATGAAAAAGAATTGGTGTGAGAATCACTTCAGTCAGCACCCCCCCCCAACCTAAAACAGATTTACACCCTATAAATAATTCTTTATAAAAAATGGCAATAAAAAATTAAACTCCAACAGTGTATACAATGTCATGTAGTCCATTTTGCATTTTGAGCTCTACGATGAACAGCAAGCCGGCACCAGATCAAGAGTTGAACATTCGAATTGAAAAAAGTCACACTACTAAAGAGCAAGTTATCAAAGCGTGTATGAGAATATGATCAGGAATCTCAACATCATGACCAAGATGAAAGTGAACCATGGCAAGCATGCGATGTGAGCCTACTGCTACTCAACTTTCAAAATTTTTTCTTGGAGTAAGACGGTATAAATTAACATTGCTCAAGCAAAGAATCTAGAAACCACATTATGGAGGATGGGACAATACTAAATACCTCCTCAGTTCGGAACTTGTGGATGGAAGGAGGAAAAAAGGTCGGTCTGTGTAAGTGGTAAGAGGGTCCTGACTTCAACTGAGACCAATTTTAGAACCTGGGAAGAGTTGACAGAAAACTGTAGACAATGAAAGAGGAAAGTCGAAACTACAGCTTTTCACCATAATGTGTCTGCATTTTTTAAAAAAATGCCTGGATGATTTATTTTTGCCAATGCCATGTAACTATGCATGGCACTTCTGTAGGCCAGCTAAAAAAACAACCAAAAACAACCAAGATGCCGTTTCTTCACTTGGACCCTATACATGAATTAAACACCTCCAAGTGGGTGCACACACATGATTACTACTATACTACAGTACAATAAATTATTTACAGTAACCTAGCTTTAAAATGGCCCATGTTGTGCCAGCAGCAGCACCATCTTGCCCTCAACATTTCAGTGTAATCACAATTTTCCTTCCAAGACCGTTTAGATGTCTCTACACAAGCTTTGAAAAGTAGGACTACCATACTCATCCATGTGTTTCATAGGCATTCGTTGAAATGTAGGGTTGATGAAAATAGGTCAACTTTTTATGTTGTAAGTGTATGCTGTGTAAATCACCCATTATTATATTTTACCCCGCTTTGGGCCGACATAAATGAAAAGGTGTCCAAACCTTATTTTGCATGCACAGACCCGAGAAAACTAAATAGAGCAATTCGTTTTAACCGTGGACAAATGAAAGCAAATAAGCTTTAGACTGAAGATCATGAAAAAAGAAAGCAGACAAGATAGCCTTTTCTCTATAAAACTACATCCAACACCTGCTTAGAAAGACACAAGATGAAGCCACAAAGTGAACACAATGTTTCATCATATCTGAATGACTGTAAACCTTTAAAGCCAGTCACTTGTCACATCAATCAGGAGACAGGCTGCATAAACCCTGCCAGTCAGCGCCAACCAGGGCTGAATGAGAAACAGCATCCTAGTAGAGGGACAGAGATATTCTATTTTTTTAAAAGAAGAAAAAAGGAAAAAACCCAAAACAACCCTTCCAGAAGCAGGAATAAAACTCATGTCTTCGGTGAAAAATGGAAAAGAACCAAACAATTACAATTACCATGGATGCCAGACCAACATACAGTATAACACAGACAGCACAAATTCGTCGGGACCGGTCTCAGTACTTCGAGGGATATCTTATAAAGATAAAGAAGGGAAAAAAACAACACCCGGGACCGTAGGCACAGTTCGACGGATGCATGATTTCGAGTCTTCCGTGTTCGACCTATCCATGTTATACTGTATTCACATCCTTTCCTTGAGCACACCAGAACTGGTTATTTTCTGGTACAGTGGAACTCGGATTTAACGAGCTCGGATTCAACGAGAACTCGGACTCAACGAGAAGAGATAGAGTCCCCGTTTTTTTCCTTCTTTAAAATCAATAAAAATAACCCGGATTCAACGAGCACCTAAATCAGCAAGCTCGGATTCAACGAGGTTGCTTCCAGGGGGAACAGCCCCCACAGACGTGGCTTCGCTCATTTTTCTCCCCGAACGAACGTTATCTATTCCCGGAAACTATCCATTGCACCTGCATCGTGAACTATTGTTCACTTAGCCGATTGAATGCGACCAATCAGCGGCTTTTTTTCATACCAACACATGCGCTGTTGGCACACGCACATGTATACTATACTCTGGCGTGTGTCGGGGTCGGATGGGCGGCCTGCACACGTGTGACTGTGTCGGGGAGGGGGGGGTGCACCAGCGGTCTGGGCGTTGAACGTCGCAGATACAAAACGCATCAGTCTTTTTTTTCCCTCAGCAACTGATCATTATTATATAAGCTAGTATTGACGTAGATCTACGTAATGAATTGAGCACTCGTCTCTATGGAATCAAAAGTTGCCGTGTGCTAGGCTCTACACAGCAACACAGCTTTTTGGCAAACATTCGAGATGACACAGGCGTGCATTTGAACGAATTGGCCTTTTTTTTAAAAACACAGCTCATAATATGCAGGCATTTCAGGCACTACTTGTTACTTCTCTTTACACGTTATGTGTTCAGTGCTTGTAATAGATCTAATCTTCACAAAACCTCATGTTTGCTATAACGAACACTCGGATTCAACGAGGTTTTAGGTCAGGCCCGGCGACCTCGTTGAATCCGAGTTCCACTACTGTACACGTGTTAGCCTAAACAGCAACATGTATCATCATGGGGCCAGAAATAATACACCAATGCAGCAACGATGCTGTCATGGTGAAACAATGCAATCTGAATATTTTTCAAGAAAATTTTTTACTTGGAAGGCACTTTTCCCAGATGGAAAAAAAAAATCACAGAACAACTCACCTGCTAAAATGGCACTGCTCGGTAAAACTTGATCAAATAGCTGAATTTCAATATTGAGACGTAACTATGATCTCATGTTTTTTCTTTGTTCTTTAAAAATACATGTGCAATGTACTATGACTATGAGGTTTTGGTTGATTAAGTTCAGTGTCCTGTTAGACTAGTAGTTGGTGTAAGAGTAAGAGCTCCATCTTCAGAATGAGATAAATCTATTTGGGGTATAGGAAGGTGGTAGTGTTACACAAAAACACACATACATTTTAATTTTATACAAATTGCCTTTTTGTTGATTATACCAGTGCGAGAAGCTTCAGTCTTCAAATACAAGTAGCAGTTTTTGACTTTACTTAAACAAAAAGAAAGTCGATGCATGGCAAATAATAAAACTTCAACCAACCAGATTGCAGAAACAGGCTCATCATTTTATGAGTGATAATAGCCTACATAATAAGTAGTAAGATAAGTACAATGAAACCAAAAGTAAGTCTTCACAATAGAGCTCTTTAGACACAGATTTAAAAGATACTGGTACATGTACATGTAATAATATCAGTTGTAAAGGGTGAAGACATGGTCAAATTTTGATCACTCCAACATGCTCACCTTCATCAATTTCCTTTTTAAAAAAAAAGGTAAACACTGATGGTCCAAAAGGGCTGCACTATGCATGGACTAAATGACGTAATGATACATTGATGAGAAGTGCATCATAATATTAATAACGTTTCAGCATACATAAACAATACGCTCCTACAATTCTGAGCTGAGCGCGAGCTAGTAATAGCGAACACATTTCTTTAATAGGGAAAAAGTCAAATACAAACATGGTACAAGTACAACTTACAAGTGATATTGTCCACGTCATCTCAAATTTACGATATTTCAGTAAAACTTGGATTATGAAGTCTTCTGGGGCCCAACCTTTAATTTAATTTTGTTGAATCCGAGTGTTTTTATAGAAATGTGAGTAACAATTTGATTTGTAGAGTAGGGTCTAGCATACGGCAACATTTATTTCCACCGACCAGCCCACAATTCATGACCCAGTTCTGTCGAGATTAGCCCTCCATTGTTCAATAGCTGAGTGGAGAGGGGGGAGGGGGGGGGTAATGACTGTGACGTATTTGCATCTCTGCTGACATTTCAGCCGGGAACGCTTTTATGTCCATGACCCCCCTCACCCAAGACACAAACAGTAAAAGCCACACGAATGTGCTGGCTGCCCGTCCAATCTCTCCTGATCTCAGTAAGCCTACATGCTAAGACAAGTCATGTCTTACATGAGTGTTAACAATGCATGTGTTGATGTTAAAGAAAGCTTCTGATTGGTTGTACATGATGGTCCCTTTGAATAGAGTAGATAAGCTTCGCTGTGGGAGAAAATTGCAAGTTTGTTGTATCAGAGTTTCACTGTATTATAAAAGACACAAACTGAGAAGCATCAAAGAGTCCAAATTAATCCCAAATAAGATGACGGATAGCTATCTACTGACCACAGACCAGTCATCATGTAGCTTACATCCATACATGTACGAAAACTAAAGACAAGAAAATCTGTGAGAAGGGAGTCACAAACCTCAGAACACTAAATGAAACGATTAAATTACGAATACACAAGCAGCTAAGTGTGGAGTCCAAAAGTATGCCGGTAATACCTGGCAACGTCCAAGAGGAAGGGGATAATTTAAAACAAGTGTGAAAACTGCACTGAAAAAAGAATGTGGATTTTAAAAAGTTGGCCAGCTGAGAAGAAAAACAACATGATGGTGAAATAAAAATGTAAAGGTACTGATATGAGTGAAGAAAGCAGTACATGTATTTTCAGAAATGGCAGATATCGATGTCTGAGAAAGATTACAAGAAGGAGAGGCAACAGGCTGCTAGTGCTAGAGCAGTGGTTTTCAAAGTGGGCACTACCGCCCCCAGGGGGGCGCTGTGGCGAAACTGGGCGATTGGGGGGCGCTGGTGGGCGCTAAGGGGGCGGTGTGAAATTTTCATGTCATGCAACATAAAACATGATGTAGGGAAAAAAGCCACATAAAAAACAAAAACAAAAATAGATAGTTTAGGCACAGTTTACAATACTACTTATGACTAAGAACTTTCTTTTCCTGCCCGCAAATCCCATATAAAGAAGATTCGTCAACACAAGTCTGACAAAGATCTGGCATACTTCAAAACTCTAAAGATCAATTTTCAGAAATGAAAATCAGTTAAACCGATGTTTGCAGCCAACGTCGATCAAGCTGATG
>NW_004797531.1:366054-385913 GCF_000002075.1 Aplysia californica
TAGCAATTGAAGAAGAGCTTCTGACGATGAAATGTGACTTTGAAATCAAACCATTGTTCAAAAAGCCGTACCAGTCATTCTGGTTGAAAACTATTGTGCAAGACAAATGCCCCTCAAAGTGGGAAAAGATCAAGTTGTTGTTCATTTCTTTTCCCGCCTCGTATCTAGTAGAAAGGGGATTCAGTGCAGTGACAAGTTTGCTGACGAAGCGTAGAGATTTGCGTCTGCTACTGACCAATTTGAAACCTGATGTTGATAAGTTGGTTCCGTCTTAGCATGTCCATCCTTCCCATTAGGGTAGTTTCAATAACTTATTTGCGCATGCTTACTCCGTAGTTTACCCGTACCTGATATCTCAATGTGTCTTTTTTTCTTCCTTTTTTTAAAAGCAAAACATTCACTTGTTTAACAGAGTTTTTTATGTGCACGTGCTGCCACTGCTGATGAAACTGATGATGATGATGATGATGATGACGATGATAATGATGATAGATGATGATGACGATGATGATGATGATAGATGATGATGATGATAGATGATGATGACGATGACGGTGATAATTGCAGACTAAGATTCATGCATACTTTTTCTTTCGTGTGGTTTCTCACATTTGGACAACTTAATAATAGTTTTATTTTCTACAATGGAGATATTTGATACAAATCTCAGGCCACTACATTGCAGCACGTTGATGGGAGAAAAGTTTCATAAAGATAATGTCAATCTGTTTTCAAACCAATGATCATGGGCGTTTTTATTTATTTGTTTATTTTGTGGCGTTTTGCTTCTGTAAATGTGATAATACAATTTTTATTTTTATTGATGTTAATAACACTGGTCGTTTAGTACCGGTGACAATTATATGCAAAAAATGACAGTATTTTGCTCTCAATGCCCTTGCATAAGATTGAAGAAAAATGTGCTTTATTATCTCTTGTTCACGCTTAATTTAAGACTGTAAAGATGGTGATTTGTGACCCAACTAATATTCAGAACTAAATTATTAGAATTTAGGCACGTTACTTTCTACCCTGCTGTTTGAGCTCTCTCTTTATTTGTGATTATTATATTATGCATGTCATTATGTCAGATTGATGGTTGGGGCGGAGTAGGGGTCTCGGCTGGGTGAAAAACGGGGAGGTGGGCGAAAAAAGTTTGAAAACTACTGTGCTAGAGTAAGCAAGCAAAAGATGAGTCCTGGAAATGGACAGCAATTGGCGAGAAAATGCAAAGAGGACTTTTAAGAGAAATTTATAAGAGAATCACAGGCATGCATATTCTAGAAAATCCGTTCAACCCAGCAACCATCATAAACGACAGAGGTAGCAATCCAATCACCAACAAAAATAAAACGGAGGAAAGATGTAAAAAAAAAAAAGATTTCTAAAAACTGCTGAACCTAACAGAAAAAGCCACACCGGAAAAATACATCATCAAAGAAGAGAGTATAGAATCACCGATATATTACAAAGTAAAGAGAATGAATAATCAGGAACAGCCCCTGAAACAACATAAAAATATGGCATCGATGGATTGACAACAGAAGAGATAAAACGCATGTGGTGACACTGGAGCAAACTGGCTGCGTAGGATCTTTATTAACACAGCATGGCACACAAGAAAAGTATGTACTGACTGGCTACACTCGATCATAATTCATATCGCCAATACGTAAGAAAAAAGGTAACAAAAGGAACTGAGGAATGTACAAAGGAATATATTGCTTAAAAGCCACATGGGCAACATGTTCACCAAAATCTTAGAACAAAGAATGTGACCAACAGAGGGAACACAATTGAGTGATGTCCAGTTTGGATTCAGGAGGGGCAGAGATGAACAGATGCTATTTTTTTAATTCACATATGAGCGAAACACAAGGACCTTAGGACAAAGGTTATAGTATAACCTCTTTGGCGAAACAGTAATTGAATACTGGGTGTCTAAAAAAAACCCAAATAAAGTTCAAGCAAGGGGACTTTACATTTGTCCAGAAAAAAATCAACCAACACGTTTGAAAAATAATAAATTTTAAAACTTTCAACCAAAACTGAGGGACACGTAAAACTTTTCAACTTCATAAAAATCAATATACCATATTGTTCCATTTCAAATAGTCACTTTTTCACTACTATTTGTGCAGTGAAGAACAAATTTATGCCAAATTGATGTTACTAAATTGACTCAGGGAGGTGATTGCTATTCAAATCTCCAAGTGTTCACCATTTCTCTCCCTACAAGCTCCAATATACCACTGGTAATTTGCATGTTCCTAGGCTGATTCTTTGGATGTCATGTTCAACACTGAGTTTCAACTGTTGGATTGTTTATGGGTTGTTTCTGTATACTGTCAGTTAAGAAACCTAAAACTAAACAGGTAATAATTGAAGAGGTTCCAGTTAAGGGCAATGTGATGACAATTCATTTGTAAACTTTCAGTTTATAAGGCGTTCCCTAAAGTCTTCTTACAATCACACGAGCGCCACTCTTGATGTACACCTCCTCCTCAAACTTCTGCAAAACTTTCCCGTCACAGTGAAATAATCCATCTGATATGACAGTCATGGTTTTACTTTCCTTGTCCTAAAACTACAACGGGCAGATGACACCCCCTGTAGCTGAAGGTTTTTTAGGAGTAAAATTTTGCATTTTACCCAATTTTGGTATAAATTTTTAAAATTTGATATTTCTTGAACACTTTGCTTGATTTTCTTTTTATTTATAAACCTGATGTCTTCCTGGTTGAATTTTATTAGTTCGAAGTTTTATTGAAATTAGTGGAGAGATGACAGAGTTATTACCCTTTAAATGGGTCCTCTTTTTTTTAGACACCCTGTACAACAAAGAAATAACTCTAAAAACAGTTTTTGTGGACCAGGAACAGGCTTTCGACAGAGTAAACAGACGCTTCCTAAGGTAAGTGCTGGAGGAATATGGATTGAATTACACACTTTAAAAAAATATGGCTCTTTGTGAGAACAGTCTTTGTGTCGTAAAAACAACAGAAGAACTCACTGACTGGTTCCCAGTACTGTCAGGAGTTAAACAAGAGTGTGTGCTCTCCCTGCTTCTATTTCTATGTATCACATATATATGGACAGGTTCATCAGTGAGGCAAATACATATAGGCCTATATATATATGGCAACACTAGTGCAAATGAACTCCTGTTTGCCGATGACCAGAGCATCCTAACATATAAATAGCCTGAACGAAAAGTGCAAAGAGTACCAGAAGAAAATATAGCCAAAGCAGAAGTAATGAAAGTCGGCAGCAACCCAGGCCCCCTAAACATCGCCTTGGACCGGACGCAATTCAAGCAAGTTGAGGAATTTAAATACCTGGGGAGCATATTTACACACAACAGAAGATTAGACAGGGAAATTGAAATGATGACCCAAAAAGCAAAAATGTAGTATTCTGTCAATTGTCAGAGTCACCACTGCTCACCCATAAACACCTGCCACCTATGGATGGTTGGTGTGTGCTCTGGCCTGGTTTGCTCCTTCTTTCTTATCCAATCAAACATCAATTGTCCCAATCTTTTCTCCTTTTTAGTGTTCGTTACTCTCTTGTAAAGACTCCAATCTTCAGCACTTATATTATAACCTTATTGCTGTAAAACTCTCACTAAAACTAAACACCTACCTATGGGAGTAAAAAGACAACTTATCAACAGCATCTTCCTTCAACTAATGACTTATCAATGCCAGACTAAACATGGCACAAAAAAAAGGAAGATCAATGCCCGTGACAAGAAATGCCTCAGAAAGAATGCATGAGGAACGAAGCTGTAGGAAATTTAACGGGGATGAAACCGGCCACGGAACACATAGAACAACAAAGAATCAAGTGGCTTGCTTATTTGATGATAATGTTACCAAATTAGCTAGAGCTGCATGAACTTGCAAGCTAAAAGAGTCAGTATACAAGGGCAAGGGCAGACCACGCAAAACTGGACTGAATGGCATGAAAGAGATCCTCCGGAAGAATAACATATCAACAACAGATGCCACCCGCCTAGCCATTGACCAAAATTGCACCTCCCTTCAGCATCTAACAATAAAAGAGAAAGGATAAAGTAAAGTAAAGTAAAGTAAAGAAGTATAAATATGTAAATATATAAGTGTGTGTGGGTGTATTTGTGTGTATTGCAGCGTGGTGAAATTTGGGGCTTGACAAAATAATGAAATTATCGAAGAAACCAACATTTTCTCATCCCTTGGGCAATTTTGATCAAACATTAAATTTTTGGCTCAGCACCTTTTAGATATCTATGTATATACCCATTTAAAAACACATTTCTGTGTGGGTTTTATTGAAAAATGTTGATGACAGGTACAAAAAATGTAAATGAGCTGTTTTCAAGGGCAATCAAGTTTTGGAAATCACCAAACTTTGGTGACCATTTTCTCGCTAATTTTACCTCTGACACCAGGCAACCCCCACCTCCTTCAATCACAATTAAAAGCAAGGCAAATAAAGAGGCTTTTATTACTTAAAAATCATACCAATAATTCCACATGTCCAAAAACTGACGAGTGTCTGATTCCACCATGTCCGCACACACGCACGTGCGCACACACTAACACACACACAGATATCACACAGTCAGACACACACATATACGGAAAATGAGCAAAGGGAAAATTACATTCATTTCTGGAAGCCAAAGCATCCATAACAATGACCTGCCTGAAAACTCACTACGTTCCCCAAGTGGATCTATTTATCCTGCTTCTATCACCCTATCTAAAGCTGCTCATCTTGCACTGCACAATGCCTTCAGCCTGTTCACATATATGACATGATTCAAGATTGTATGTTTTTCAACTCCGCAAACATATTTTAGGTCATATAGGAAACAAGTTGTTTCCACCATGACTTTAAGGGTCAATCTGAATGGAGTGTCTCATAGACTTCTTCTCACGGGAATTAAACTCATATTGTCTTTTGAATGCAATAGTGAAGAATCAGAACACATTCCTACATCACAAATGCTGGCAATGGTAAATAAGAGAATAACAAACAGCGATAGCAGTATTTCTGTTCCTTTTACGACTGTTTTCCCAGATATTTGTGACATCTGTAAATCCACATTGCATTCTGAATGCAAACGTAAAATCCAAGCCACTCCAGAATGAACTGCTTCCATGGAACTGATAAAGAAAAAAAAAAAAGATAAATAAAAATAGATCTAAAAAAAGTTTTTTAAATGTAAAAAGAAAAGGGTTGAAATAACACACACGGGCACACATATATACACATAAACATACAGATTTACATACAGTCAAGTCAAACCCCACTACATCACCTACTTTGAGAGGAGCATGAAGTTGTCGGTACAGTATAATAGAGCTGCCACACCACAATTCAGTGCTATTTGCCTGACTATTGGTAAAACATATCAGAGGGAGTCCTTAGCCAATATTCTGGCCTCAACATGTTTCCATAATTTGGCACTGTTCAGGGCTTCATCATTGTTTATGGGCAGAGCACGACTTTGTTTCAGTCGCAAGCTGTAAACAGTTTGTGAGGGTTTTCACTTTCCGGTAGGAAATGGATGAAGTAGCAGCCATTTCTAGGCAAACGATGTAGCCTGCTTTCTCAGTCAGACTTACCAGAGCTCTTCTCTTTACTATGCTGATGCTTGAATGTACAACGTGTCTATCCCTTTTTCATCTGAAGCTTCGTGGTTGTGCCCAGATGGCAGCATTTGTAGACTCTGCTGGCTGAGATTGGTTATACATCACCATATGCGGCCAGCCTTTTGCAGCAGCGCCAAGTGAGAAAACATTTCCGCTCCCAGTCATGATGAAGAACCTGTCCATTGACCACTAGACATGGAGACCCCTTTTTCGCTGTAATGACTGCCATAATTTTCTAGAACGCAAAGTATGCATACGGACAGTCATTCCATACATACTGATGAGTCTCAAGTCAGAATTGCTTTGTCAGTTCGATGAGTTCCAACTCTGAATTGGTTTTCCAGTTACCCCTCTCATAGATGTGCTTCACTTGGTCTAAGGTCTTATTTTTGTCGGACATGGAAATACATGACTATAAATTCATTTTTCAAAAGCACTGGAATGATTTTTTTCCCTAACTTAGGAAAAGATGTTCCCAGCAGTGCTGAAAAGAGGATTTTCTTTGCCTCGGGTAAATTGTCGATGATCAGAGCTGAATTGTCATCAGTTTACGAAGTCAAGCATGACAAGAACTGAATCCTGGTATTCCCAGTGGGGCTGGCAGTATAAAGAGGTTAATTCAACTAATTTATATTCTCTCTTAAATATAAATAGCGCTGTCTGCCATTTTGAATAGACTGGTAGCAACTAGAGACAAACTGGCCGAGATCTGTCTTGTGTGTTTGCCATGCGCAGGGGAAAAACAGATAGCAACCAATTACCAGAACAGCTGCAGATGAACTTAACGTAACTAAATAAAAATTTTCTGCTGGATCAGAATCTAGGCTATTTGTGTCTAGGTTCAGTAGATAAACAGTTTTTTTCCTCGATGCCCATCAGTTCTTGTCTGCTTCAGACACGTCACATAGACCTGAGCCTGCGTTCTTTCAATATAAAAGCCTCATGGGCACCCATCAGCCTTTAGGTCATCGTTCTAAAAATAATACTAGATCTAGCAGGCAGAGACGTGTGTGGGAGAGAGATTAAAATGTAGCCACCAATGAGTGGGTACCGTGCGTTGTGTGTACCTCTGATGGCCAGATCGTTGGCGGTATAGTGTGATAAATTTAGATGCCTTTCCTTTGATAAGGACTGTACAGCTCAAACAGTTGGCGGATGGTGGCGTAAAGGCACAAGTCCTATATATACACTTATATATTATATATGCACAAGTCCTATATATACACTTATATATTATATATATATATATATATATATATATATAGGCTTTACTTTTTGTACCTTGGCAAAACTTAACATGTCAGGGCTGGTGATATAATGGAGGCAGTATAACAACAGGGTTTGATTGTTCCACATATAGTCTAGCATGCACATAGCGAAATCAGCAGGAGGGAAATCTTTTTGCTTTGTACCAATTTTGCTATGCATGTGTGTATTAAACAATAATAATAATAATAGCATTTATATAGCGCATATCCATGCATTAAACACAAGGAATATATTGCATATAAAGAAAAAAGAAAAAATTTGGGACTTGACAATTTGTTCACAATGTGCATGCTAACTGTCTACATATAACAAAAGTTATAGAGAACGATCTGTACAAAGTAAAATAAAAGCATTTTCCTTTAATCAGATTCAAAGAAAAAGTATCCAAAAAATTTAACGTTTGCATTCGATAATTGTATGATTTCAAATATTTGTATAAAATAGTAGTAAAAGATTATGCTCTAAGTCTACGTCAGGCACAGGCAAGCATGTCCATGCCTCGTACAGAACTAACGATTCTGAATATCTAGAGGTCCAGAGCAGGGAAAATTGGGAGAAATCAGTTGAAGGTATGGTAAGACAAGATAAACTTTATTGATACATGAGGAGAGGAAGGTCTTGAAATACCTTAGCTCCCAAAAGTGAAACCAAAAACAGCACCGTATGGGAATATTGTAACATAAATATTAGATCTATTGTTGCCCACTAGGCCTGAAACTATTGGTTTTATTTTTCAAGACAGACAGATTGCTTTTATTAATTGTCACCTCACCGTCGGACACATTTGTTATTCTTTACTGGGTTGACTAACAGGCCAGACTGAAACTGTTCATGGGCCAAATAGTCAGCAGGCTGTCATTTGCCCACATCTGCTCTAAAGTATGTTTTGACCTGTTAAGCAGGAGGTCAGTTATTATGGCAATATGCACTAATCACAATAGGGAAATTAGAAATGAATTGCTATTTACAAAAAGAAATCAGTATCCCACTCTTAAGATAAAAGTTTGATCAATAAGACTTACTTCTAAAAAGCATACGATCTGCCATAATTCCGCCAATTTCTTCTTCAAAGAAGAAATAAAAGATTTGCAAGCAAGAGACCAGGTACAAAAGGGCAGTCACCAAGCATCTGATGCGAAGCTGCATTGCTGAACTCAGAAATGAAGCCTGAAAAAAAAAATTTGCTCTGGTAACAAAGTTCTTTGCTGCCAGACTCAAATAAAAAATGAGAAGTACAGATATACAAAACAAAAGTACACAAAAGCATTTTACTGTTATGAAGTAAAGTGTGTGGATTCTGTCATCATACATGAGAAAGCAAAAAATGTCCCTAATCATAGCTATGTGAAGCGCATAGAGCTTGCTGTTGAGCGGGGATTTGCACTATACAAATGCTATCTATTATCCATTATTATACACGTCACGCGTATGAAAGAAACAGAAACGGCCTGATCTTTCTAGAGGTGTATTTTGTTATTCCAGGCAGTGATTAGGCCGTTTCTGTTTCTTTCATATGCGTGACGTGTATAATAATGGATAATAGATAGCATTTGTATAGTGCAAATCCCCGCTCAACAGCAAGCTCTATGCGTTTCACAACCTATACTATTACCCCAGCAGACCTGAGAGCATTCTGAAACAACCTCAACTTCCTGGGAAGCATACAGTGCAAGCAGCCATTCATAGACACTAAAACACTAACATACTGACAAGACCTTTCGCTGTCTATGGCCGGGTACCCATTCCCACCTGGGTGGAGTGAGGACAATCCGTGTAAAGTGCCTTTCGAAAGGACACAACGTCGAGCCCCCGGCTCGAACCCCCAAACCCGCAACCTCACGATTACGAGTCCGGTAGCCTAACCACAAGGCCACCGACGCCATGTGTATAAAAGATATTATCTTGCGTTGCTTTGGAGAGAAGCAAAACTTGTGTACCGTTGCCTTTGCCGCTACCATGACTCAGGTCATCATTCAAAACAACGTGTCAATTTTTGGTATACCAAATATACATGTCAAGTAATCAAATATCCCAAGACAAGAATAACAAGAAATGAGTGCTCCTCTTTTAATAATAAAACTGTTAACCCTTTCATTGTCTTATGACGTAGAAAATGAGTTATTTTTAGCTATGGGCCATACCATGTACGTCATGGAAGTTGGCAATATTTGCCACTCCTAGTTGCCTATATTATGTCGTTACATTTACGTTAAGCTAATAACCTGGCTCTAATTCTTTTGTATAGAGTTTTAACAACAAGCGCTACATAGGTTTGTATTCTGCAATAAAAGACGTGGATATGAGTACCAAATTTGCTAGTATTACTTTACTGCTGGGCTCCCAAGCAATCGGTAGACACAGATCTAGGCATGCGGCGGCTGCGTGCTCTCGTAAAACGTAAACATCTAAATGACTTTAAAAAGGCTAAAATATTCACTTTTTTACTTTGATTTGCAGGTTATTTGAAATTATGAGTAAGACAGGAGTAAACAGGGAATGAGAAAAGTGACACAATCGAAGACCCGGTATCCAAATATGTCCAGAGTGGGTTAGATCAAGACCGCACGTCCATTAACACTGAGACATTAAACTGCTGTGCTGGGTAAGAACCTCAGCTGAAAATCGGTGCTGACAGTAGGAACGCATACCCCCCTGGCAACAAAAGGCTTAATATGCATTTAAACCAGATGGTTTATATGTTTTCATAACTAATTATGAGGTGGAGATTGCAAAAATGACATTAGATTCATCATTTGAAGTTAAAATTAGAAATGTTTTCTTGCTAAGGCTGACACCAGAGGACCTGACAAAAATGCCGTAAGCTGCATTTCAATGGACCCATCTTTTGTCGAGATGCACTGTGTCATTTTTGGAGGACACATCCAAACCAAATATTCTTAGATTGTTACGGTAAAACCTGGCGAGTTTTTTTTTCAACTTCCTATTTCCACAGAGATCATGGATAACTTTTAGTTTTAGTCCCTTGGTTTCTGTGCTGATATACGCTGGCTTTACTAAACCACGCAAAAGCCATATTGGGCTAAGCCTGTCCCCGTGGTTTTATGCACCCCGCATAATTTAACAAAATTTTATCATTTTTTTCATAATTTCTGATTATTTTCCATTATCATATTCCTCCCAACACTCACCTATCAATGCCAAATGTGGACCACGAACAAGACATTAGAATTAGAGCAAAGAATTACAACATGTGAAATGCGATGCCTTAGAAAAGCAGTAAACAAGACCAGGCGAGACAAAATTAGAAACTCTGAAATCAGAGAAATGGTGGGCACAAATGAGGTCATGCATCACATCCAACACCAAAGAATCAAATGGTACGGACATCTCCTGCGATTACCAACACACCATCCAGCACAACGTGCCTACATAAAAAAATTCGATGGCAACAAGGCTAGAGGGCAACCGAGAAAGACCTGGATAGATGGAGTCAGGGAAACATAAACCACCCACGGCATCCCCCTGACCCAAACTCTCCGGCTGGCGACAGAGAGACGTCTCTTTCTTCCTGCGACACCCAAAAGGGTATAAGCGGCAGATAAAAGTAAAAGTAAAGTAAGTAAAGTTAAAATTAACAAAATTGCATAATTTCACATTTTTGGGCTCAGTTTGCATAATTTCAGAATTTTTCTTGCATAAAACGACGGGGACAGCTAAGCTAATAGTCATTACTGAGTGTAATTCATTTAAATGAACTTGATTTTTATCTCACCATAGCAAAAAATAAAAGCTTTTTGAAAGTCAACTAGCTACTTACCAAATAAACTCCCATCCGACTCTTTTCAATTTTGATGCCCAATGATTCCACAAGTCCAACAGCGTAGTTCCCTAGACACCATATGAGCAAAGCTGTGGAGGCACCATGCCAAAAGTAGATGAAGGCAAATACCAAACCCGAGGCAAATGCCTGACGCAGGAATCCCGAATGTGAGCCTCCAAGAGGGATGAATATGTACCTCTTAATGAACTGATAAAGTCCAACATCAAAATACTTCCACATGTCAGTGTATGAGAAGACCCAGCTGATACAGCGAGGGCTGCTTTGAGGAACAATTCCTTCAAATCTAAGCAATTCACAGCTAAGTCCATACATACACAGATATTTTACCATAAATAATTGGCCTTGGTAGTACCCTAAGGCAATAATTCCCGTCAATGTCATTGACCTCACAAATTCTGCTTCAGAACCAATAGCCGAATGATAAAAGAAATGACATTGGAATTCTATAAAAAGGGCCCAAAATGCTATTCTAAATAGTCCTTTAAAAATGTCTTTGAAGGGGATGCTAGGGGAAGACCTTTCATAGAACGCTTTCTCTTGCTCATGGAAGTCACTGTATGTAAAAATGGGGCCATCAAAAAATTTTGGTAAACAAAGTATGTAGTACAAGAGATCTATGAATGAAGGATCACTACTCAAATCAGATGGTCTCTGAATTCTTTGACAGATGTCATTTTGTACATCACCTGAATCATCACGTTTTCTTTTTACAACTTTTCGGGGCATGTCAATTTGGGAAGCACTCTGAACAATGTCGTTTTCTTGCTTGTTCACTGATGTATTGGTTTTTTTAGACAACTTATGAACTGACTTGAATTTTATTTTCTCTATGGCAAAGCTCACCAGACCAATATGAACAAATGCCTCAGCTGTAGTGAAATAGTAAAATATATCTGACTGTCTTTTGTAAAGGCCCAAGTATCCAGCCTGAAAAACAACAAAAACAATACATGTTATACACAAGGCATACATTATTCCATATAAAGCCAATGGTTTATTTCAATTGCGCACATAATGCATCACAACTGATAAAAGTAGATCTATATTTATTGTATCAAATAACAACTGCAGCCTGACAATAAACAGGATCCAGGGTCATTTGTAAACTCACAACTCCAACCTGCAAGCAGGAGCATGTGAAGGATATATCTGCTTGGAGGTGGTTGGCGGGTGCTCTGGTGTGGTTTGCTCCTTCTTTCCAATCAAACATCTATCGTCCTTATCTCCCCTTCTTCTTTTTTATATTTGTTACTCTCTTGTAACACCTCTAATCTTCTGGCGCTCAAATGACCTTATGCAGTTGCGAGCGCCGTAAAACCTCTACGTAAAAAAAAAAAAAATCTGCTTGAGAAAAATTACAGCCATCATTAAGGCAAAGCTGTACACCCTCCGACCATCGTCAAGGATGTACAGTAGTCTCCACCTAAGATCCCGGTGTTCAGGAGCAAAAAAAATACGGGATCTTAGGCGAACCGGGATCTTAGCTGACGAACCCAGGGGAGAATCTATGGTGACCAATGTTAAGGCTCATAATCCGTAAAATGGTCTCCCTCCACTCTAAAATGAACTGACGTAACCTTTAGGTGGGTTTATGACAAATGGCGAGCAAAGACTCGTTAACCTTGACCTATCACAGTGCATAGCGGCATGAGGCGTGCCATTTTCACTTATTATCTAATTGTAAGTCTCAAGATCTATGCTTATGCAGTTGACCCTCCCCTTTACCTGTCGAAAGTTTATAGCTTTCCATCTGTGACCAAGTTCCCCCGCCTTTGTCGTCGTTACGCACCATTAGGTTGTGACCACACCAATAAAATCCAATCTGTCTCGCAAATTCGGGAATAGAGAAAACTGCTGCAATGGTCAGGGAAGAGTTCACAGTTTGAAGTGATTCTGCCTGGAGCGAGGTGATGTAAGTTTTGGCGGAGAGCTCAGAAGCGAGTGCGATGTTTGGGGAAAACAAATACATCAGTCAGTTCACACATCGGTGTGATCGCGTCTGAGGCAAACATTGTACCATTTCATTGAGTTTTACAACGCTTATGTGATCACATTCACGAGAGCCGTTGATCTTTGACGCGACGGGCAGTTCATTGATCTTAATTTCCCTCTCGGTTGATCGGTTGTGCCTGCCCGGGTTTCACATCTTCCTGGTCCCAAATTTGGAACCAACAAATACACAACCAACTCCATTACATTCAACCGAAACGTACGCCCAGGAAACCTGTGACTCTCCCACGAAGAGAGAATGCTGTTTACACAAGATTAAGAATAGGACACACACACATCACGTAAAAACATTTACTCAAAGGAGAGGAAGCTCCTTTTTGCGTGGAGTGCAACACATATTTTACAGTTCGGCACATCCTGACGGAAGGTGTCGACTTCAACGATACACGGTGAAATCCTGTTATAATGAGAGGGAGGGGACTGGGGTGAAATGTCCGTTATAGCAGGATTCTCGTTATAAGGGATCCAGTAATAAATTCAAGGGAAATAGTAAAATAGGCCTAATCTATGAGTTTGGTGTTCTGTTTATTCCTTTTCGCATTTCCCCTGATCACGATTTTGTTCAACATGATCTCTTTGTCCTATATGATCAAAAATCGAATCAGGTTTCTTTCTCTAGCACTAGCAATGTTGACAGCTCGGCGCTGGCGATCCGAAAGAAGAGGCTCTGGCTCTAGGCTAACTCGCCCGCTGTGTTGTCCCCCACCTCACCACACCCTGGGGTACGTTGCTTCTGCCTGCGCACGTCACATATTCACTTCATCTATCACAGCATTGTGACCTCTCCATCCCGCACCAGAGAAGTGAGAGGCATGGTAGGCCTGGATAATCTAGACTGGGCTGGTCTATAACGCAATGCGTTCTGCTTGTCTGCGCATGCCACACCCTCACCACTCATTCACTCCAGCCTTCATTGTTGGTTCACGTGGACTCTCCCATTCTTTGTTCCGCTGGATCACCAACAACTTTCTCTACTGGCGAGGTTTTATAATATGTGTAGTAATTGGTCTGTGCACTGTGCACAGCAGCAGCAATACTCTGTTATAACCGAATCGCGTGACCGTCTGATTGCACAATAGCAGTATTTTATTTACAAAGATAAAGAAGGGAAAAAAACAGGGTTTTTGAATAGTGTCTTTATAACAGACTTCTCGTTATTTCAGGACTCATTGTAAGTGGACTCCACTGTACGTACAAAATACTTTAGATGTAAAGATGTCAAAACTCTTTATGACATCGTTAATTCGAGAAAAATTTTAAGTTTTATTAAAGAAATAGAATTGTTTAAAAGGGTATCAAAGGTATAGTTATCGTTCTTGGTGTATATACATACACTAAAATTAATATTATAAATATAAAAGTAAATAAGAGCCTTTACATTTACAAAAATTTTCATAAATGTCTGTCCGTCCTTTTAACATGATGATGATATGACAGTATGCAGTTGCGAGCGCTGAAAAACTCTTACTAAAACATGACATGATGATAGATTTGTTGCAGTAAAACCTGTTGGCATTTACATGACCAAAGATGAGTCAATAGTGCCATAAAACACCTACTCAATCAATCAACCTCCGTAAATTGTGATTAGAAATGCGGGAACTTAGCCGAATGTAGACCTTCAGAGTGAATCAGAGTTGGATCTTAGGGGTGACTTTTGTATCGTAAAAATTCTGTTTTCTTAAAACAGAGAGATCTTAAGCGGTGGGATCTCAGGTGGAGACAACTGTACTGGTACTGCCTTCGCACGCAAAAATATTTACTATAGAAATTTAAACTAAAAAGAAAAAGAAAGAAAATACTTAGGGCATAAATGTTATAAATACTCATTTCCTTCAAGTTCTTAAAAGACAACCCCACCCCCCCATCAAAAAACAGCAACAACAAAAACAAACAACAGAACTACAACAAAATACATTCCTTAGTCAGCTATTTCTTTTCCAGTCAAATAAAATGCATATATAAATGTTAAAGACCGGTACAAATGAGTTCCTGCTACTAAAAACAAATCTGAAATACTCTTGTCACAATCTAATTCGAGAGCTTGTTTGTTTGTTTGTTTGTTTGAGTAAAGAGAAGCACATCAACATAGTACTGGTCATTTAGTAGTGGGGAAAAACAGATAGGAACAACAGGGAAAGTAAAGAAGTAGGATCTACCAGTGCCACCCTCCAACCATCCGCTTTGAGAGCCGATAATACAAAATGTGTTCTTATCAACTTAAAAAAATTGCAAACAGAATATTCTTCCCAAACAGAACTTGACACAGGATTCAAAATGTGGCCCTTTTAAATGCAATAAAAAATTGCAGACAATGCATCCCCACTTCATTTGAACTGGTTTATGTTTGCCAAAAAAAAAAAGTACCGAATCCAAGCAGTAAACATACCTTTTTCACCATAAAAGAGTGAGAGTTCAAAGAATACGTCATGGAAAGAATAGCTATCCATATTGCCCAAATGCTGTTAGAGTAGGAGACCGCATAAATCAACGCAGCTTCCACTAGGAGAAGCAGGACACACCTTAGGCCCATGATCCAGTTTAAAATACTAGCATCAAACAGAAGGATGAAGAACTTGCATGTCTGAAAAAAAAAAAGGATTTTCAAAGCTTGAGTCAGGATGGATATGTCTATCTTCTTTAAAAATGTAGGCGATTTTATGACCCCATCAACACGATTAAATCTTTAAAGAGAGAGCTTCTGACCATGCCTGTCACGGCCAACCCAGGCTAAGAAGGATACAACAACATCCTAGCAGAAAAACCGAGATACTTGATACAAATTTGGGAATCAAACTCAGGTCTCCTGAGTGCGGCAGTGAAGCGCCTAACCACTATACCACAGATGCCCGCGTGTCTACCTTCACACTGATTGAAAAGAAATATTATCATTATATTATTAAGAATAAGCATGTCATTAGCATTTTTCAACTTTACCAGATACAGTAGCACATTTGTGCATGAATTGGGACACTGAAGTTAAAGGAACAGTGACTGACAATGTCCGGTCCAAAAAATACAAATAGAGTAAACATAAATGTGAACACTCACTTGTTCTTTGAATCCAAAGGCACGGCAAGACTGACATATAATGATGCGCAATACATTGAAAAAGAGAAGCTGCCATGTCAGTGTCCTCCATCTTCCCCATTCTACATCAGACAGGTCCTGAAAAGGGCACAAAGATTTCACACAAATTAACAGATGAAATTTCACGTGTTTGAACATACATCAATTTTCATGCATAAAAGATATCAAAATATTGTAGGACTTTTTTTCTTATAATATCGCTCTGAAGGTTGCAAATGTGTAGTTTTCTCATCAGGAAGGTGAACAATTCAGGGAAAGTTACCTTTCATGTCAAAAGACAAGATTTGATTAAAAGATTAAAATAATAAATATCAAACATACTCATGAAACTGAAATCAATTCATATATCATTCTTTTCATCTTTTTGTCCATTTTTGCACTGAGTTAACATTAACATCTAGTAAGATACATTTGAAAATAAAACGTTTGGTTTTGCACAGACTGCTTTTATCACATAAAATAACACTACATAGACAGAGACATGGTTTTCGACATAACTTTTCATTTGAACTGCAACCAGACCAATCTAATTTTTTTAAAATTCTCTCGTTTACCAATGTCCAAGTGGAAAAACCAGTAAACCTAAGCAAGCTACTCATACTAGTTAGTGTTCATGATCAATATAGTTCTATTATATAAATGTGAGCATAGGTTTGGGAGTTGCAGTAGGGTGTGCATGATCAGTGTCATTTTTATGTTGTATTCTTTGATTCTATTAAATATAAATGGAATTTGACTGGAACTGACACTCTTTAGTCTCGTTTTGCATTTTATATGTTTTTCAATCATCGAAAGGAGATCAGGAAATGAAGACAAATATCACCTGCTTTCTTCCCAAGAAAGCCCAGCCAGGGGTCAGGGTATTCTCAGAGAATGGAGTCCTCTGGAAATCTGTTATGAAAAATATTGATAACAAAATGTATTATATTGCAATTATCACAAACAATTTCAGATTACATAAAAAGCATGCATTTCAAACTACAAGCTGGCCGGAAGCAACTTAGCAGTTATTTTCATTACTTCATAAAAACCCAAGTCTATCATTACTAATCACAAAATCCCCTAAAAAATTATTATGCAGCCTATTGAATTACTCTTCACAACAGGACAACTTTCTGACAGCCACCATAATGTTTGCTCGACCTTGCTGAAATGACAAAAAATCCCAGATATAATGCAAGTCCAAGAATCCTCTTAATCACAGAAAAATGGTACGAAATAAAGTCAAAATTGTCTGAGATAGCTATCCACAGAGGAGGAGAAAAGTGGCTGTCTTTGACCGGTAGCCCGTTTGCAGTTTCCTTAACATATGAATATAAAAAAAACACAACTAGGGGAAAATGAGAAGTGGCTGTTTGTACAGGTGAATGTCTTATACAGGTGGCCGTAAGAACAGACTTAATTGTACTGAAAACCAATTGAAAGAAAAAGTGGTGACCTACTTTCACTCTCGAGGCGCAAGTGATACAGAGCATTAGCTATGCTACCGATTCCAGCAATCCAGTAGATGATCCTTTCAGCTCTTGGAAGAATATCAACAGTCATGTCAAATCTATTTACTGGAAGAAATGGAGTGAATAATAACATTACTTACAGGGATAACTTATAAGAAAGTAGCTGGGCCCCCTTTCGATGAAAGAAATGATCAGTACATTAAAATCAACTGAAAGTCATTAGCCTACTACATTTACACTCTACTGGAATTTTAGCAATAAATGTTGAGAGGAAAGTGACGCACATGTTTCCAGGTTGCCAAATATATAATAAATGTATAGATTGATTCTCTATTCCACTTTCGTGGTTGTACACTCTATAATTTCAAAGGTGTGGAACAGTGCGCACGGATAGTGAACGGAAACCTCACTTGTTTACAATGGCGTCTTAGAAGACGGACTTTCCCAAGATTAAAACTCTGTGTGGACGAAACAAAGCATTTGGGAAAAATCTGGGAAAGCAGTTTGCGTGGATTTTTAAAAGTTAGGTCCTAGCCACATGGATGCTGTGGACACCTGCAAAGTTTCAAAGGTGTGGGTTAGGTCATAAGGGAGGAGTTTGTGCACAAAGCCTCCCAAGTCCACTTTTAGATACATGTATTACTGCTTGGCAAGAATATATAAGTCATGAAAAGTGGTAAGTTTATTTTGACAGCATTGGTTGAATCTACAAAAATGATACAAAGCAAAAACAAGATATGACCATACTTTAAGAGTGCAACACAACTTTTTAAAGAAACTTAATGATTCAAACAAGAAAAAGGTGATTCTCAGTTATCAAATATCTTTAGGAAAATTCAAAATGGAAAGGACAATCGAAAACAAATGTCATATCTCCAAGATATAAATTATTTAGATAGTGAACTGATCAATTAAAAAAGACTTTTAAATTAAATCCTTCGAAGCCTACTCTTATTAATTTAAGGACCACCAATGGATATTCAGCCCTTCTCCGATGAGACTTGGTGTTCCATCTTATCTACTTTAAAATCAGGGATGTGGATGAAAGACATCAGTCAGAAGGGTCCAGGACAGGGGCGGCTCGTGGGGCTAAAAAGTGGGCATGCACAATTAAGCTACAGCAGGTTGAAGATAGTCAAGGGCATAGTGAATGGATTGTCGCTTTGATTTCTAGAACTAAATCTATTTGTTAGCTAAAACATCAATTTCTTCATCCAGCATTGGAACTGAACGCTCAAGTAATAAATGTCACCACTACACTACGAAACCATTCAAAGGCACAACTCACAGGATGCAGATGGTGACTTAAGTATGTCACTTTCACCTTCCTCAGGTTCACGGTCACTAAGTCACTTAAAATAGTGGCAAGACAATGAACCAATCACAATTCACTTGAGCACGCCGCTGAATTGCTCCGGGGATCACATCATTTTGGCATAGAATAGTGTGCAGTCTATCGCGTTTATTTTTAGACTGCCAACTGTGGGCTATGTTTCGTGGGTGCACATTTGAGATGTGCCGTCTTATTAATATCAATGTACCGCCAAACTCTCTATGAGTGTCGTCATCGTGTGGGTTATTTTCCTTTATCATTCTTTCTTAAAATTAACAAAATCGTGTAATTTTCTCATTTTTTGGCTCAGTTTGCATAATTTCATAATTTTTCTTGCATAAAACGACGGGGATAGATATTTGGCTAGTGTTTGTTTCTGACTTCTTTTATTTTAAGTTTGAAGATGCTTTTCGTAATAGAACATTACAAATTTTTGGGGGGCACTGCACAACCGTGCTCTATGGACCTGGTCTAGGAGTAGTAGTAGAAAACAGAAAAAGAGTCATGAATAAGGGAGAGAGGAACATGGGTGGAAGGTGACAGAAATGAGAGGAAAGTAGATGACAGAACAGGACTAGAATATTATTTCTAGAGAAGAACATTTTTTTGTCTATGTCAGGTTTTGATCCCCGGATTTTTTTTACTGAGAGACAAATTACTTTACCTCTTAGACCATGCCAAACCCCTAATGGGTCCTGTACTCTAGGCCCTGTACAAATTCAGTTCGATCACAAAAATATGCCTTGTCCACAACCTGTACATGTGCAGTGTAGTTGGATCTGCCTTGATGGAAATCTACAGCTTGCCGAGAATAAAAAAATAGTGCTTGAGCTTGGATTCTTTTAATCAGGCACTGCCAGATGATATTTTATCAACAAATTGGAAGTTTCATATTGAAAACAAGCAGTTCAAAATCATAGGGTTTGAGTTAAAAATCTGTGTAATTTTTACTACAGACTCTTAACAAGCTTTGACTTCTTGTGCGGCTTCTACCAAACACCACTTGATATTATATGACTTTTCGGTTTTTCCGATATGCAAAGAGCCAAAGGAGTTCAGTATTTGGATAATTTTTACTTTCACTCCTGCAAACAGATGTACTGCTTTTGGGAGTCAAACAGACATATTTTTGTGCTGCAGATCATACATGGCCATTAAAACTAAAACTGTCTCAGATCGATTATTTTTCAAGAAAATTTCCAACCTAAAAACATTATATTATAAGCACGGGGGGGGGGGGGGGGGGGGGGGGGGGC
>NW_004797531.1:386013-418013 GCF_000002075.1 Aplysia californica
CCCCCAGGTTTTTTTTAACCATAGGGTAGCATCCCCTGAAACCCCTTGGATTGGTCCAAGATGCGGAAATTGCTACATTAGTATAAGCTTCAGTGTAATATACGGAAGTCCAAATGAAAATCATCAAATATTTCAAACACTCATTAATTTTACATGACATAAAGTCAACACTTGTGTAATTAAAAATGAGCAAAAAAAGATTTATACAACCCTAGCATGAGACGGAACGTAAAAGTAAAATAATACATGTACACAGCATTCATTTCCTAAAAATCCTCAAAAGAAAACAATTTAAATTCAACCTTTAAGACTTCTAATTTTGTTTTATTGATAGGTCAGTATGTTAGTGTTTTAGCGCATATAAAAACCGGCAGCTTGCACTGTATGCTTCCCAGGAAGTTTAGACTGTTTCAGAATGCTATCAGGTCTGCCGGGGTAGTAATATATATATAGATTGTAAAGTGCATAGAGAGCTTGCTGTAGAGCGGGAATTTGCACTGTGCAAATGCTATTTATTATTATTTATTAATGTGAAAATACCTAATGTTTTGTCGTCGCCTCGGAACTATTTTTTCCAAAGTTCCTCTTTACCTAAGTACACTTTGGACAAAATAGTTCTGAGGCAACGATGTGTCTGAAAAAGAAAAGAAGCAGAAAGCTGAAATTTAATTAAAACTAACAAATCAGGCTCAGGGTGCATCTTGGCATACTTTTAAAAAATACTTGGGATAAGAGTGAGGCAATCATAATTACCAGACTGAGTGAAACAGGACGCTATTCTTTATTTTACCACTATAAACATCAATTTTTCTTACATGAATGGGATATTGTATGTAATTTATGAAATCATACTTCTTCATTCGCGTTCTCTCTCTCTCTCTCTTTCTATCTTTCTTGCTCCAATTGTGTATGAGTGTATGTCCCTTTTGAGGGGGGGGGGATGATTAACATTAAATGTCTACACCTTGTGAATGACTGCATGATCATCTTTCATTATTTTACTCTTTTTGTCTCTCAGATTCTGAAATTTAATCTTTGTGAATTTTAAAGGAATGTGACACAGTGATGGGGAACTGTCTGTTAAGTTTTCCTTGTTTCTGGACTTTGGAAGACTCTCCCATTGATTGTCAAAGTTTATTTTGTAAAGACCTTCTCCTTAACTTATATTATATATATCAGAGGCTTCATATTGTACTAACAGTTTGGTCTTTTTTTTTGTCTACCCGACCTGACAGTTTAGTGGACTGCAATTTTGGTAATATTAATCATGGAATAAAAATGTGATCCACAAATTTCATATAGTAGGGTCTTGCATTGATATTAAATCATTGTGAGGCATTCTGGCCGTTGTGCATTTTTTTTTCTGATTTTATTTTTTTGGCTCAACACTTTTTATGTCTATTTAAAAAAAGATCTCTGTGTGGATTTTACTGAAAAATGAAAGGCACAAAAATGTAAATTTGCAGTTTCTAAGGACTCTCAAGCTCTCTTTGGAAGTAGCCAAATTTTGGCAGCCATTTTCTCGCTAATGTTACCTCTGAACCCCACCTCAGTCAATCACAAATATCTCGACTTCATGATATAGAGTATCATTTTGAAATGATACCAAACTGATGAGCGCCTGATTCCACCACGTCGTGACACAATTATTATTGCAGTTCTGAAAATGGCAACATAATCTATATATTTGTGTGTTTTATATTAAGTAAAAACTGCCACTCAACGATGCTGTACATACTATCCACTTTCTATGAGTCTGGCCTCTAATAAGATTTTGTCTTCAATTTCGGTGTTTGCTTTTGTGGAAAAGGCACTCAGGGCAATATAAATAGATGCAATTTTGACAATGACAATGACAATCTTAATTCATTTCGCAGGGAGAAATTAGTCTTGGTCGTTAACAATGGCAGTAAACATTACACTCACACATACGCACAACAAGACAGGACATTAGTAAATACATCCCGAGAACGAAGAAAAAGAAGAAGAAAGTAAATACATGTCTCACGTGCTGGAACAACCCGCTCCGTAAAACATTCTATCTCTCTTTCTCTCTCTGTTTCATTTGTAGCACTGTGTGTTCAGTAACCGCACTGCAGTTGGAACGAATATATCTATATCTGTCTGTTTTTGCTTTTTTGGAAATGTATCGTTTACTGCGGGTTGATAATTGAAATTCCAATGTCAGTGGGTGGCTATGGTCACTAAACATTATTTCCGCCTTCATTAGAATGTTTGTTTTGTGCAGAAATTCAAAGTTACTTAGGTCTCCCCCAATTGTTCTTGATGCCTTTCTGATCAACTTGTTTATTTTTATGATGTGCTGCCTTCCCAAATCGCTACCATAGCTGCTACAGGTGTGTGTCTGTGTATGTATGAGTGTAAGTGTACATGAGTGTATGTGTGTGTGTGTGTGTGTGTGTGTGTGTGTGTGTGTGTGTGTGTGTGTGTGTGTGTGTGTGTGCGTGTGCGCGCGTGTGTATCTGTGTGTATTACCACTTTGCTGGCAATAGTGGGTGGGAACCTTTCGAAGCATGTATGTGTGTAAGTGTGCGTGAGTGTGTGTGTGTGTGTGTGTACGTGTGTATCTGTGTGTTTTACCACTTTGCTGGCAATAGTGGGTGGGAACCTTCGGAAGCATGTCCATAGATGTGGACAGAAACTTCCTTGGCTTGCTCGCCCCTTGTGGATTGTCGGTGGTGAAGCTGGATTAGGCTCTTCTAAAGCACTCTTTACAAAGTACTGGAGGATCCTGGTTGTCTTCAACAACTGCCTGAAGAAGTTACTCAGGATCAGATAGACAGACAGAGTCAACAATGAGGAAGTATTAAGCAGAAAAATGTAAGACAGAGGAAAACAGTGAAGATGGATTGGATTGCGCATACCATCAGGAAATCAAGTAGCTACATAACAAAGACAGTGTCAACTTGGAGTCCACAGTTTAAACGATCGAGGGAAGGCCATGCGAAACCTGTAGAAAAGTTACAAAGAATGATGCACAGAAAAGTGGAATGACATTTGAAAGATATCAAGAAGCTAGTCCAGGGTAAGGAAGAGTGGAAAATGTTTGTCTGTATGGGGTGAGACAGGTGATGATGCAACTGGCACAGGCTCTTCTAGAGCAATTTACAATGGGTGAGCCTGGTCATAGACATCAACATCCTGGAAACTTTGACCTTCTGGTCACTCTGTTTCAGATAATATACCCAAGGGTGCGTCTTTCAGCTTGGTGTATCGCCTTTGCTTGTACTCTTTCGTGTTGAGAAGACCGTTCACATAGGTCTTTCTCTCTCCCCAAAAGTCCAAACAAAGACAAAGATAGTTGTTCTGGTTTTGTCTTTCAACAGTGAGTAGTAATTTGATTTGGTTGAGCAATCACATCTGTGTTTCAGTCTTTAGTTTTTTAATAGTCCTATCTCTTGATTTGTATTGCTTATTGCTGGCCACTCTTTCTTTCGGAGGTTAAAAAAACATCTATGATCTGTTCCGGCGCATCATATACTTTGGATGACCCTTTTTTTCATTGCGGTCTATCTGGATCTTTTACCATTTCCATGTTGAATGTTCTGCAGCTTTCTTTATGTCCAAAGTGGTTCACATTGCTCAGCTTTGCAAAACTCCTTTTCTCGTTAGGGAACTCTGATGTCAAATCAGTGAGCTTTGAATGTCAAACAAGTTTGGATTGTGATACAAAGTGGAAATATACTTGTAATTTTACTTAACCACGTTATTATTTTGTTTGCAAACGAGCTATCGACCCATTTCACTCGCCTCATGCATCGGAAATCTATAGCAGACAGGATGGTCAACCACCACCTATACTGGTAAAGGTAAAGTTTGCAAACGAACAAGATCAAAATTGCATAAACTACTACTAGAAGGGCACACATATTATATTCGTACATTTAAAATTGACAGTCAAATTGTGAAACAATAGGCCTACCAGTCCCGCATCTAGGAAATAAACATTTTAATCATGTGACAAAGAGGTTTTTATATTACGTGAGATTATACGTTTGAGTTGAGATAATTGAAAAATAGTTTTACAGGGACATGTATCTCACCAAGCACTTTCAAAATATGCTTTACTTTACTTTACTTTTATCCGCCGCTTATACCCTTTTGGGTGTCGCGGGAAGAAAGAGACTGTCTCTCTGTCGCCAGCCGGAGAGCTTGGGTCAAGGGGATGCCGTGGGTGGTTAATGTTTCCCTGACTCCATCTATCCAGGTCTTTCTCGGTTGCCCTCTAGCCTTGTTGCCATCGAATTTTTGGAGGTAGGCACGTTGTTTTGGATGATGTGTTGGTAATTGTAGGAGATGTCCGAACCATTTGATTCTTTGGTGTTGGATGTGATGCATGACATCATTTGTGCCCACCATTTCTCGGATTACAGAGTTTCTAATTTTGTCTCGCCTGGTCTTGTTTACTGCTTTTCTAAGGCATCGCATTTCACATGTTGTAATTCTTTGCTCTAATGTCTTGTTCGTGGTCCATGTTTGGCATTGACAGGTGAGTGTTGGGATGAATATGGTGTTGATCATTTTGAGTTTTGTTGTCATGGGGATGTTAGGATGTTTCAGTAGTGGAGTAAGCTGGTAACTAACATTATTGGCCTTTTGTACTCGTGTTTCAATTTCTCTGTTCAGTCGGCCATCCTCTGTGAATATACTTCCGAGGTACTTAAATTCTTGGACCTGTCTGAGATTGTTGTTGTTGATGTGTATCCTGAGTGGTTCTGGCTTTCTGCTTACTTTCATTGTCTCTGTTTTGTTGATGTTGATCTTCATGTCGTAGTTGTTACATTCTTCGTTTAATCTGGTGGTGTGGTGTTGGAGACTTCGTTCATCTTTGTGTGTCAGGCTTTGGTCATCAGCGAAGAGTAATTCATTTAGGGCGTCTGGTTCTGTGTTGGCCTCTTTTGTGATTCTATCCATATATATGATAAATAGTAGTGGTGATAGGACACATACAACCTTGTCTTTCTCCGGATGTTATCTCGAACCATACTGTGAGTCCCTCTGACGCTCTTACTGTACTTATGCTGTTCTCGTAAATGGCACGATGTTATCTAGAAGTAGGCCTCTTACAGTGTAGTTTTCGAGTTCTTTCCACAGCTTGTTTCTGTTCACTCTGTCGAACGCTTTCTCCTGGTTGATAAATACTATATTTAGTTCCCTGTTGTGTTCTATTACCTTTTCGCACATTTGTCGCAGGGCAAATATTGCATCGGTGCATCCTCTTCCCTTTCTAAATCCCATTTGGGCCTCACTCAGAATTGGTTCAACTTTGTGTCTTGTTCCCCATTCCAATATCTTGGCAAACATCTTGCCCACATGGCTTAGCAATGAAATGCCTCTATACATTCCACAGTCTCTCTTACTGCCTTTCTTCTTCCAGGTTGGTACTATAACCGCTTTTTGCCAGTCGGCGGGAACTTTTCTTTCTGTCCATGCTTTCTGGAAGATTTATGTGAGCCAAATTCAAAATATATGCAAAAATATAAAGTTTTTCGAAAATTTGTGGAATTCACGAATTTTTCAGGCAACCGACGACATAGTGGGTATTATTTATTATTGTACTCATGGACTCGTCTCATGCTCAATTTTCAGTTCTAAAGCAATTTTCTTTAAATAAAAATTGTTGATTTTTATCTGCTTTACACCAATTTTGATCTCTGAAATTCATTAGTTTATGATATGGATATGTTTTTACAATCGGCCATGGCATGCAGTCATAACATTTCACTTGTTTTTGACAACTTTTATGGACATTCGAGAAAAATCGAGGGGGGGGGGCCATCATGACCCCATGTATTTCTCCAAATTTTGATGTAATTTGATGTTTTACTTTACTTTAGTTTGATATTTTCTTGAAAATAATTGATTTGTGAGGAGTGACCACATGACGTATGTATGTTCCGTAGCAAACATGGCAGTTTAGCCCCCCAAACAATGCATCGGCATGAGGGTCCAAAAGTAAAAATGTACCCATAATATTCATACATGATGTGAATCTGTACAATCGCCTGGTATGGTAAATTTATACATTTTTTCAGGCTTTTTTTCACTTTAAAAAAAAGTGCAAACTAAAAATCTAGTCTAGATCAAGGCTATATAGAATCTAGTATGAGTATGAGCATAATAAGGCACCATTGCCATTATAATTAATAAGGTAGCGTCAATTGCCACCGAGTGACCCGGTGGCAATTGACAAAAATTGACCTTTTGTCAATTGCCACCGAGTGAAGCGGTGTCAAGTCTGAAAACAACACTGTCTTTAGCATTATACATGATAATGTGTGTCTAATGGGTCAATTTGTTTTCAACTAATTTCATTGGACGAGCATCTAATCTAGAGCTATGGTAGGCCTACCAACTTGGCGTGTTTTCAATGAGACGAAGGCCTAGATCTAGGCTAGACTTAGCCTACACTTTGGTGTAGAACCAACACAGGCAATTCTAGAAGTAGAAGCAGAAATTCACGTTATATTGGGGAACATAAATCGGGGGACGGGGGTCAGGAAAAAAACCACACACACACACACACGGAGGGACAGAGAGGCGAACACACAACACCTAGCACTCGAGCACAATAAGCTAGATCTACCCGCCAACGCGAAAGAGCTCCAATTTACTCGGTGGCAATTGACACTACCAATTAATAAATCCTTAGACTTTAAGAAAATTTATCGGATGCTCCAAACAAGAAAACAATTACTGACCTGCTTGAGCCTTGGGGAAAGGGGGGGGGGGGGGTGTAGATGCTGATAGTATGAGTGTGAGTAAGATGAACTGTCGCAGACTGTGTACCACTGTCTTTACTAGATCTAGATCTAGATCTAAGTCTGTCAGATCTTGATGTAATTAACTTCAACAAAACGTAAAATTGTAAAAGTAAAGGGATTCGAATCGTAGATCTAGATAGATCTAGATTATCTAGATCTAGATTCTAAATAGTAAAAAAGTGAAGTTAGGTTAGGCTGACCTCTCTCAGGCACGGTATTTCACACTCACCTCTAAAAAGCCTGTATTTTGAACTGGATTCCTTTGCTACTTCTTCTAAGACCAAGCACCTTCCACAGCAAAATTTATATTTCCACACCAAATCATTAATTTTCACATATTGTAGGCGATGAGTGATCAATAGATGACACTATTCTGCAGACTGTAGTTCCTAGTTTCTGTTTCGTTTCCGTCACCGTCATTTCCTTCCGGTGTCCGGATTTCCAGGGTTCTTGTTTACACTTTACACCCGCAGTGAAATGGTTTGTTTCGTTGCATTATGTTCGCCAGTTTCCCTAGCAGTATCAATTTTTAAGAGTTCGACAAACACAATGGCTGCGCCCATCATAAGAGTTTTCAGCTGTCGAGTCCGCAAAGGATTCAAACATGTTTGGCTTCGACCTCATCGCCTGAAGCATTCTAACCCATGGCGAGACATCAAATGCAACCCACAACTTGTTATTGCATGTGGAAATGAGTGCGTTCCTATTTGACTCAATATCAATATTATTTTGTTTTTTTGGGTTTTTTTTGTTCAATTCATCAATCATCCTTTTTTCAACTTCTAGACTAGATCTAGATTCTAGATCTAGACGTCTAGACTAGATCTCTAGATTTAGATCTAGATCTAGATCTAGACTAGATCTAGATCTACTTCAACTGTGTTTCAATTCGTGAATTCCCGATTCGCTGTCCCTACCACTACTGAAAGTGGCTATTCTCACCCGCCCGGAAGTTCTCGCAAGATCAACTCCTCCCCTCTTCTCTCTCTCTCTGTCTCTTTCTGAATACTGTCTATCGGTGTGGACGATCAAATTGACCAAAACAAAGTTAAAAAATGATGTTAAAACACAAAAGTAAATTAATTTGGTTGTCTACAAAGATGCTACGGCTATTTAACTTTTCGAATCGAGCCGAACTACGCGGGTCGCCATTTTGTTTTGCCCGGAAATTCTCGCGCTACTCCTCTCTCTCTTTCTCTCTCTCTCTCTCCACTGCCCACAGACAAAATTGTACGCTTTTAGTAGGCTATAGTTGTAATGGAACGTTTGTTCACGGCACAGAATTCTACAATTTTTCTGTTATCACAGTGTAGAATTCTGTGGTTTAGGGTGAACGCAAAATTTGGTGAATGCGCACCGGGTGAGAATAGCCACAAGACTCGCCTGCACTATTCTCACTCCGGGTGAGAATAGAGGTGGCCACCACTACTACCCGATACTACCGTGGTACCCACCTTCTTGCTGCTTGCAATGAATAATGAACGATAGGACACTCGTAAATTTCATGCATTGTGACGGAGGAACAGTAATTGGAACATGGGGTAAGATTGAAGAATACCGGACCAGCGGACTAACTTTGCCTATGTCTCAACCTTAGGAATTCATAATTTTCCCATTTTTAATATCTCTCAATGGAGAATCTCGGACCGGTAGATCTATTCTCATATTAAAATTTTGTCAGGGGGGAGACCCTCCTGAACCCCCCCCCTTTCCTCCACCCCAACCACCCGCCCCCCCACCAACCCCACTTTCTGACTTTCTCCGCAATAATGTACGAGTGGTCCGGTATTCTTCAATCTTCCCGAACATGGAGTATCTAAAATGCAATTTGATGACATTTTTTAAGTTAATAAATACGGAGGGACCGTGCTCTTAGTCTCAGTATCTGCGTACACGGTAACCGGGCACCTAGAATCTAGATCTAGTCACCTAGTCTCAGTATATCTACGGTAACCGGGCACCTAGTCTCACTTAGTCTCAGTATCTACGTACACGGTAACCAGGCACGTAGTCTCAGTATCTATGAACACGGTGCAACACGGTAACCGGAATGAAAATAAATCAATATTTGTCCTCTGCTGTCATTTGCTGAAGAAAAAAAAAGAAAGTCATACAAGCATCTTGTCCACGGCATACAAACACCGCTCTTTTAGTTGGCTCGACGATTGAGTGACTGGGTCATGGCGGGCCGGTCACACAGGTCACTCACCCGACCTCCCGCTACCTGCGTCGGTAGCCGGTGAAATGAATTTTTCGACACATGTTTTATCATCTTACACAAACAAAACACATCATACGGGAACACAAGTTTGTTCTTTAGAGAAGGCCACCTCTATTCTCACCCTGGGTGAGAATAGCGCAGGCGAGTCTTTTGGCTATTTTCACCCGGTGGGCGTTCACCGTTATAGCCTAGGCCAACCAGTGAAGGGTTCACCCTGAACCACAGAATTCTACACTGTGATAACAGAATTATAGAATTCTGTGCTGTGAACAAACGTTCTTGATCTATTACTACTGTTAGTGTTCGACTAAAAGCGTTCAATTTTGTCTGAGGGCAGTGGAGAGAGAGAGAGAGAGAGAGAGGAGTAGCGCGAAAACTTCCGGGCAAAACAAAATGGCGACCCGCGTAGTTCGGCTCGATTCGGAAAGTTAAATAGCCGTAGCATCTTTGTAGACAACCAAATTAATTTAGTTTTCTTGTTTATCATCATTTTTTAACTTTGTTTTGGTCAATTTGATCGTCCACACCGATACACAGTTTTCAGAAAGAGAGAGAGAGAGAGAGGGGGGAGGAGTAGATCTTGTGAGAACTTCAGGGCAAAACAAAATGGCGACCCACGTAGTTCGGCTCGATTCGAAAAGTGAAATAGCCATAGCATCTTTGAAGACGATCAAATTAGCTTACTTTTGTGCTATAACGTAATTTTTTCTTGGCTTTTATCAATTTGATCATCCACACAGATAGACAGTATTCCAAAATGAGGAAAAACAGGTCTTGTTTCACAGCGGGTGAGAATAGCCTACGCTGGTAAGTCTCACCCGGGGTGAGAGGTAGATTGTATCTGATCTATTCTCACCCCGGGTGAGAATAGCCACTTCCTTAGAGAAAGCAACTAAACTTCTTATTGGTACGAAATAGCAATACCATGGCTGCTCACGTTATGGAGTTAGATGCTCTTTAAAATGTATCATGTCTATTTATAGTTAGTCAAAAAACCAAACACATATTGAGTGGCTAATAACTTATATAAGCCTAACAATAAATATACAAAACTGCCATGTTAGACAGGAAAATGTGTTTAGAAATTGACTCCTTTAAAATTTTGTTTCCAGCACGAACATGGAACTTGTCATGAGCATGATAGCCAAAACGCTTCCGTGCATTCATGACTTTTTGTATCCAATGGAATGTGTATCCTCCTGAATAATGATATTGACGTATCTTCAATATTATACAACACCAATTTCTTTTCACAAAATGAACATGTACCAAATAAAAGTATAAATACAATTTTTCTTTCTAAACATATCCAACAGCACGCAATGAGGGTGCTATTTGCAGGAGATGCGACACAAAAATAAAACGCATTATAATGTCTTCTGGTTTGGGACCCTTCGTGCTCTGTCTTCCAGTTTTGAGATCGCTTGGTGGCTGCTTTTTGTGTCCTGTTCTCCCAAAAGCCAGAGAGCAAACATGTGTTGTTGTATGTGTGGAAAACAGTGTTGCTATGATAAGTGTTGCTTTGGGATAACTTTGCGGGGAAATAGCGTCTGAATACGGCCATGTACATGTCGATTGCTACGTGGATTTCTGGAAGTGAAAATTGTTTGACTGGTTTGAGATGTGATATTGCAGTGTGAACATGGCTGAATCTCTCATTGAGAAGATTGAATATTGCTTCCAGTCCCCTTGCTTCCTCAATTTTTGCAGTTTCGCCAGAGTCTTTTCTTGCTTCTGTACAAATTGTCACTGTGTTTGTTAGTTCCTTGTATACATGGGGATGAAGGTATGCTTGGGGTGTGTTGCGATGTTTGCTTGAAATAGATCTTTGTATGCATCCACCCAAACGATACCGACATAAATTATGTTATAATTGTCAAACGCACACCACATGTTCCCATTAGCGTCAACAGCTTTTTTGCGGCATGAATTGACGTGACGTAACACCATATAATCTCCTTTTGTATTTGAAATCGCTGTAAAACATTTGACACAAATGTTAGCGGAATACGACTGTTCATCTTCGTCCCTCGACACATAAAATCCCATAAATCAGGAGAATATCTCCTGACATTGTCTTACATAATCGGGGCTTTTTGTACTTTTTTTTGTTTGACAGTTAAATTTAAACTCTAACACACCCGACAAAGTTCATTCAGTGACTCTCTATGCCTTTCATATGTGTGACCGACCCATTGCAGTTTAACAATTTTTACTTAGGAACACAATTCACTAACTGATTGCCATTCACTGCAAAGTGCTGGAAAAACAAAATTCACTTCATTAGAAAATATGACTTGATGGCTATCACACCGCGCAAACAGAAATAAACACCAATGTTTCATTTTGGAATGATTTGTAATTAAATTTGAAGAGATCACATTATTAACTCACTTGCAACTGGGCCCTTTCACCAGTCACAAGCGTTGAAGACTGGCGTTTTTGGGGGTATTTCAATAAATCACCACAACTCTCAGAATTATCCTATTGCAATTACCCTACGGCAAACAGAAACAGTGTATTCAAAGTCGTTCTACCCTGTGAAATGAGACCACGTAAACGGGGAAGAAAGGGAGGAGTACGATTGAGAGCAAGAAGAAGAATTTTAAAACCGTTTTTACCTTCTATCGTAACTGGTAATGCAAGGTCACTAAATAACAAAATGGATGAACTCTGTGCAAATGTTAGGTTTCTTTACAAGGCCTTATAGCAACAAATGAGAATGAATACAGGGACGCTGTGAATCTATTTACAAATTGGTGTGATAACCACTTCCTTATTAAACGTAAAAAAGACAAAGGAATTAATAATAGACTTTAGAGTAAAAAAAGACCAATTGCAACCACTATTTATTAAAGATGAAGAGGTGGAGGTGGTAAACTCTTACAAGTATCTTGGTGTAACAATCGACCACAAACTTGACTGGCATTCCCACGCTGCCCTTGTGCATAAAAAAGTAAATCAAAGAATGTTTCTTAGGAAATTAAGAAGTTTCCGTGTTGATAATAAGATTATGTCCCTTTTTTACCATTCTATGATTGAAAGTGTGCTATTATTTTGTATTTGCTGCTGGGGTGGGAATTGTAAGGTGAAAGATTTTAAAAAAATTTGACAGAACCATTAAGTTTAAGAAAGCCAGCAAGATCTCTGGATATGATTTTATAAGAATGGATGAAATGTATAACACCACATGTATAAAAAAGATAAAAAGCATTATAAACGACCCATCACACCCCTTTTCCACACAAATTGTAAGATCACGCAGCGGCAGATATGTACCTCCAGAAACAAAGAAAGAAAGATATAAAAGAAGTTTTTTACCATCTAGCATTATAAGGCTTTTGTCAGAATGAGCATAGATGTGTGTTGCTCTTGGAGTATGTATCTGTATATAACTCCAAAGGTCTAGTATTTAAATTCCTGCATGTGGTTGAATGATGCATTTGATGTAAATGTACATTTTGTCAGCTTTACTTCTCCTTTCATATTGAATTTTAATGAGAGTAATATATATGATTAAAAAATTTTTATGTATACCTGCATGTGTTTTTATGGTCCTGTACAGCCAAGGAAAATTTCCCTCTGGGATAATAAAGTACGATCTTATCTTATCTTATCTTATATTATTTATCTTATTTTTTGACTCAGTAAAGTAACATTCAAGCTTAATCTAATACAAAAAACTAAAGTTGTCTAAGTCTAATACTTTAATTTGTATGATTTTTTAAAAATTGGCATGAATTTGATTTTCCGAAAAATTTCCAGGGACGTGACAAGTAGAATGAAATTCACTACAACAACTAAAATAAAAGTTCAAAGTGTTCTGGTTTGATTTGTATACATGGTGCGAGTGTTTGGTGAAAATATAAAAGCTGGTCTGTGCTTTGATTCAGACCCATACACTGAATTACATGAGACAGATGTACGGCACGACGTTGTGATTTCGTTGCGTGAAAAACAGCACTAGTGCTAGAGCTAGCCCTAGAACTACGACTCGGGCCGTGTTCGGGTACATATCCAGGATCTTAACTATTAGACACATCATATTCTGAGACACTAGAACTAGTAAAACGTACAGAAGTATAGAAAACGGCGAAATTATGTGATTCTTGTTCATGCGACTTCTTCGACCGTTACTACGATACGACTGTCGGATTACTATCCAGCTGTATAGAAAAAAACAAAGCGCGAGTTCCAGTCTGTTCAACCCCAGTTGGGGTCACTGTCCTTCACCTTCAATAACTTAAAAACTACCGGCCCCAGAGATACGAAACGAAGTCTAAGTAACTCAGGCTTGGCCAAACAAAGGTACGAGGCGGGTCTCGCGATCCATGCGTGATTTGTAGAGCGAAAAAAAAATTCCAAAGTTGGTCACGCAGGGCTTGTGGGAGCCGTCGCGGGGGGGGGGGGGGGGGGGGGGGGGCCCCCAATTGCTGTTGTGTGAACCGTCTGAAGTGAGTTAATGGCGCTTCCGATCACTTAACACTCACAATTTAAAACTTATTATTCCCAAACGAATCTGTGAAAACTGTTGAAACTTTCACAAGATACCAAGAAGACGTAGACGAAGCGAAATTGGTGAAGAAATAGATTCTAGGGGTAGAGTGAGCATCATTTTACGGCGCATGAAATTAGGGGAAGAAACATGTTCTGATAAGGACAAGATAGGACCGTGCTGTGCACGAGTTGACCGCGGTCAATCCCCGACCTGACGCGTGAAATAGCAGGTCACCTGCCGGTGATTTATGGCCTTCCACGGGGGGCCCAGACTAACTAAAAGATCGCTGAGATGGAATTTTGGACGCTGTGTGTCAGGCTCGCCATCGTGACCAGTCAGTGAACCTGTGCATGCGCATCACATTGTGAGTACCGGTTGGAGTCACCAAAGTTCATTCAAAGTCTGTGGGCTGCGAAGTATAGAGGGCTCCGGAATGGGGGGAGATTATTATTTTTCAAAAGATACAGTCGGGGGAGGGGTGGGGATGAAGGCAACACCAGATGACAAAAACTGAACTTGGAGTTCTGAACTGCACGGTTACCGTGTATGTGACACTGAGACTACGTGACCGGTTACCGGTTACCATGTACGTAGACACTGAGGCTAGGTGCCTGGTTACCGTGTACGTAGACACTCCGTAATAAATAATAACGAAGTGACTAGATCTAGATCTAGATGTTTAGGCCTATTTCTCAGAACGTTCGGGAAAATAACTTGAACTCTATTTTTTTCTCAGAACGGTTTTTGTTCTCGAGATTTTTTGGTTTTTTGCGAGATTTAGACGTCATCTTTCATTTTGCGAGGACTGGGAAGAAGGATTTTTTGCATAGAATTCAATTTCTAGAGCTAGAAATTTTTAAATATCTGAATATTCAGATACTTCAGTTATGGTTGGGGCAACGTTCCCGGACTATACTTCAATTGAAAATACCTTCGAAAGGTACTGCGAGAAAACAAGACTGATTGATCTTGGCAGTAACCTATTTTGCATTTAGTCTCCCAGCAAATCTAAAAACCCTTTGTGTAAAAAAAAAATCCCTCCACGCCCCCCCCTCCCCGCCCCCACGCCCCGTTCACACCTTACATACACACACACACACACTCACACACACGCACTCACTCACACACACACACACACACACACACACACACACACACATACAGGCAACTCCATTCGCAATTATTATCAACAAATCTCGAGAACAGAACCGTTCGGAGAAAGAGTTCATGTTTATTTTCTCGAACGTTCGGAGAAAAAGAGCCGTCCAAATAATAAAGATAAACTTTTCAAAGGGGTGCTTCAGAGGGCCGGTCAATCGTCAAAGCACAAAAGATGGGATATTTTGAACGGGGTATACCCTAACCCTAAACCATAACCCTAACCCTTGTATAGTTTGCTCAGTAGTAGACCATGTCACGGTAAGTGCCGGTCCTCTTCGGAACTCCTCCCAAACTTTTACTTACTCCCGCCCACAGATGATTGTGAGGGTCAAACTGCAGTATTTGTTTTGTCTGCAGATCATGATATAATATAATATGATGGTCACTGCCACAAAAAACCGCATGAAGCTACAGCGAGCACCTAGATTTCTTTGTAGCACACCTCTGTGGTTGGCCCATAGATGACGTATTTCTGCCATCTATTTTTGTCTTCTTCTGGGGTTTCCCCCATGACTCTTGGGTTTCCCTCGCCAGTAACTGTTGACTAGATCTCGCCATGTTTGTTTTTCTGGTATTAATTTGTGTTATCTTTTATCTATCTATAGACAATCTCAGCAATTCTCGCTTCATAAATTTACCTTCTCCTCAAAGTTGTACACACACACACAAACGCGTGCACACACATACACACACATGCGCGCGCACACACACACACACACACACACTCACACAAGTGCGCGCGCACGCACACACGCTCGCACACACAGCCCAAGCAGTCGGCTATGAAACCTCTTGACGTAGCCCATCGTATGGTAAGCGGGAAAGTTTATCTGCCATGGTCAGATCTAGTCAACAGCTGGCGAGGAAGCCCTGGAAGACGGCAAAAATAGGTGGTATTATATGTCATCTATATTTTGGCCAATCACAGAGGTGTGCCAGGTGCTCGCTGTAGCTTCATGTAAAAAAAACTTGCAAATGAAGGTATTTTTTTAGCTTTTACATTCCCTCTCGTTTCACATATTTAGCTAGTTGGCCTAATATGTGTCCATTTTCTTGAATTGATGCGCTGAACACGGATCAGGGGGCTCTCGTGGCCTAGAAGTTTAGGTGTCTGCCTCTCATTCAAAGGTCCCGGGTTAGAATCCGGGTAGCAACGGAAAATGTTCTTCTCTAAAATTGTCTCCTTTCACCTCTTTTCCTGCTCTTTAACAATATTCTGTCATCTGCTTTCATCTCCACTTTCTGCCCCCACCTCCTTTGCCCCTCGTCTAGGCTCCTGACTCTTTCTGCAGCCTTTCTACTGTTACTCCTTGGCCCCTTCTTTTTTTACTCATGCACGTGTGTCATGTACACATTTTATATACTTTTTTTCTAGTAGTATTTTGCATGCTGAACACGAATATCATAATCATGGCCTTCATTTTTGCAGCAAATCAATAGTTATTGAGCTATTGATGTTTGAAAACAGAACTCTATATTACAGTGGGACCAATGGCGTAGTAATATTTGACTTGTTTTTAACAACATGGGAAGCTTCAGGGGGACCTAAAAGGAGTCTACGGGGTTTCAGGGGAGCATACCCCCCTGCATTTCACCATGATTTGATGTTTTGGCAATTAGGATTGACATATTTACTTGAAAACAATTGATTTGCAAGGGTTTTAGTAGCCATAGGTGTGTTCTGCAGCAAAAATTATGGCAGTTTCGCCCTGAAATCAGTGCATTTGTGTGTGGGTGTAAAAGTGAAAATGTACCCAATGGAACTTTATCACACTAAGCCTAATTGCGTGGTAATTCCGCCACGCTTTGGACAATCAGGGGGTTTCAGGGGTCCTGCCCCCCTGAAGTAAAAGAAAAATATGGGGTGTTACAGGCTGATTTATAATTTGATGTTTTGCAGTTAGGTTTGAAATAAATTTTCTTGAAAATAATTGATTTGCGACAGTTTTAGTGGCTATATATGTGTGATTTGCAGCAAATAATATTGCAGTTTGACCCTCAAAGCAGTGCATATCTGTGTGTGGGAATGAAAGTAAAAATTTACCCAACTTAATTATTTTGAAGAAAAATTCAAACCTAATTGCAAAACATCAAAGTACAGGGAAAAACAGGGGGCATGCCCCCCTGTAACCCCTCACATTTTATTTTTACTTCAGGTTCGGGGGGAGGGGGGTGTGGGGTGTGTGGCAGCTATAGTGCGATCAAAAGTTTGTGGCGCAACTTGTTTTCAAATTTATCTCTTTAACGGGTGAATCAGTGTCTTCCATACTTTGCACAGAAGTTTGTATCAATTTGTCTTAACTTAATTGTTTTTCCACAGCAATTTAGGCTAGATTGGAAAACTTTTCTTCATAAATTTATATATATATATATATATATATAGGGGCTCTCGTGGCCTAGAGGTTAAGGTGTTCTCCTTGAACTTGTAGGCTAACCCTTCCCAAATGGTCCAGACTGCGGAAATTATTATTCAACGTTGGATATAGAATTCGAATAAAAACCATCAGATATTTTCAATTGCCATTAATTTGCGACAAATATGATCTCAATATTCATGTAAAATAGATAAAAATGAATAAGAAAGGGGCTTTACCAAACCTTAGCATGAGATGATGTGAAAGTAAAAGAATATAACATTTTAAATTGTTGTAGAATCCTGGTGTATATCTGATGTTATTTGTAAAGGGTGGTGTAACTAAATCTAGTACTATAGAAGAGTGACAGTGCACATTGTGAAAAAAAAACTTTTTAGGCTTTAGTGTCAAAAGTTATGAATTTAAAAGAAAATCTGATAAAGTATTTTTGTGGCTGGAATTGCCTGGAAATGCGCATTGGCATTTGCTTTCTGTAGCTGCATATGACGCAACGTTTTATGTCTTTGCAATGAGAAAACAAACGACCTCCTGAGAGAGGCTGCATTTCATATTCCATGAGCAGGAGACAATTTTATTGAATTTTCATCAGTTGAACTTTGACAAAATGACTTTGGAATATTGGTACTGTAGTCTCCGCCTAAAATCCCAACATTTATGATCCCAGTTCGCTGAAGATCCTGCTGTTTTAAGAAAACCGAATTTATACTACACAAAAGTTTCCCCTAAGATCCCGCTCTGAAGGTTTACATCGGCTAAGATCCCACTTCAGATAAAGAGGGGAGGGGGAGCACAGCAGATCAACCAAGAGTCAAAATTTGCAATCACTGAATTGCCTTTTGCATCACAGATCTGCCATTCTCGTGAATGTGATCACATCATGTATGTCTGTTGTAAATCTTAATGAAACAGCACAGTGTTTGCCCCAGATGGGATCTAAGGCAAGGTGTGAACTCACTGACCCGTTTGTTTTCCCCAAACATCACACTTACGTCTGAGCTCTCCCCCTAAACTTACATCACACGCTGGGTGGGTAGGGCCTACAAATTCGCTCTGGATCAAGGCAGGATCACATCAGATTATTAACTGTTCCCTGACCATTACAGCAGTTGTCTCAACTCCCGAATTTGCAAGCTAGACTGAATTTTAATTGGCGTGATCATAACTCAGTGATGCGTTATGACAGATGCTTGGGGAAATTGGTCAACTGAGACACAGGTATAGTACTGATGTTTCCCATCTGCTTTTTGGTACATCGGGACAAAGGTTTTATGCTCTGCAGGCTGTTCGAGGGGAAAATGTTTTAAAAATCTGATGAATTAAAAGTAACTTGGTATCCTGCTAGAGATATAAAAATGGAGATAAACGGTCTTGCGAAATACTTTAGGATAACTCATAGGTAAATTGCAGGTTTGGGGTGCATTATATTGATGTCCATTTCTTTGATTTTGCTTATCAATTGTACATGTCTGTTTTCCAGCACAATGAGATTCAGTTCTGGGAAAATGGCCAGATTTGCTGATGGTGCTGCTGTTGTTCAGGTATATAAAAACTATACAGGAACCGCATCCTGCATCTCTTATTATTGTAATGATTTAATGCTTGTGTAAGTCTTTCTTCATTTATTATCATCTTAACGTCTTTTCCTTGTTATGGTAATTAGATTTCTTGTATGTATTATATTTCTTTTATTTTCAACTACTTTCCCTTTACTCATATCCATGCACTTATTTGTCATGTCTGCGGTATATTTGTAGCTTACTTTGTTCGTGAACTTTTGTGATGATTGATGCTGTTGGCTCTAGATGAAATAAGCTTTTTATAAATTTGTGTCCTGTTGAATGATGGTTAAACTGGCTTCAAGATGGAGGAGAGAAATGTCACTGAAAATAATCCGGTCCTTTTCATTGCAGTAGCATGGAGTTAGAAACCAGAATGAAATGAGCATAGATAATAATAACTAAACAAACATATCAACACCGAATGTAATATGGAATATGGATGTTTACTTATTTTCTTCTTTTTTCAGCTTGGGGAAACTTCTGTCCTAGTCACAGCTGTCAGTCAAAGACAGTCCGGTACACAGTCTTTTCTACCTCTGACTGTAAGTTTTGTCTGTCAGTTGATGGACATATTTAATTTATTTCCTTGTGTGCTCATTGTTTCTTTTTCAATGTCTTTACTTTTACACTGGAATCTCAGATATTTAAGAATTCATTTTTATTTATGACTGATGATCAAACTTTTGCGCATTATGTCCTCTGTTGACCAATTCTTACCTTAAAATTTGGAAAACAAACATTTTTGGGTTTCTTATTCCTAATGATTAGATAAAGAGTTGGAATGGCTTTTAAAGTACTTGTTTTCTTCGTAGTACTGGTGTTTCTTTACTGTAGTATTTTTTGTTATGTAATAATAATTGTTACTTAATATCACTGGAGAAAGTTAAAAGACTTCAAACTGTCCAAAACAATGCAGCACGTTTAGTTTTACGGAAAAGAAAGCGAGAATCTGCTAAACCTCTTTTGCGAACTTTGCATTGGCTTCCTGTTGAGAAAAGGATTGTGTACAAGTTGGCCACCATATGTCACAAATGTTTGAATGATAATGCACCATCATATTTATCGAATCTGTTAAGACTGTACATTCCAACTCGCAGTTTAAGATCATCAGCTGACAAAAAAAAATTTATTTTACCATCTATGAAACTTAAAACAATGGGTGAAAGGGCATTTGAATACCAAGGCCCCAAGATCTGGAATGCTTTACCAAGTACGTTGAGAGAAATCAAATCTTTTGATTCATTCAAATGTCAGCTGAAGTCGTTTCTGTTTTTAAATTAATAAGATGAATATTTGGAATAATTTTCTTTAGTCAGAACACAACGTTTCATGTTACTGTTGTATGTTGTACTGTATTGTAAAGCGGTCAGAGCCTGTGTACTTTATTCGGGGTTGAGCGCTATATAAATGTCATTTATTATTATTATTATTATTATTACTTATATTTGTAGCTTATTTATCACTATTCCGACTGAAAAATAACCTCCTGTGATGTGTGCATTTTTTTTCTCTATTTATTGATCTCAGGTAGACTTTCGACAAAAAGCCGCTGCAGCTGGTAGAATTCCTACAAATCACTTACGTCGAGAACTTGGTCCTTCTGCAAAGGAGATCCTGACAAGCAGAGTTATAGGTTTGTGGAAATAATGGTTACAGGTTTTAGTTTACCGAGTTTTCGGAGAAATATATTTTATGATGGAAGAGATAGTTATATTAAACGCTAAACATTAATTAATGATAGTTGCTAAGTCAATGCTAAACACTAAGTTTATTACAATTTTACTTGGTATGAACTGCCAAAAATATATCTTTTTCTCCAGATCGCTCTTTGCGTCCATTGTTTCCTGCTGGATTCTACTACAATACACAGGTAAAATCCTAATACGATTTTATAAACACATTTTACTGACCACTTCCCTCTCCTTTTTCCCCCTCCCCCTCCCCTTTTTTCTTCTCCTCTTGAATTTGAACATTTCATTGGTATGTTCCAAACAGTTTTGCGTGTCTCTTCTTTATTAGCCTTACACTACATTTTTAATAAATTATGACATTATGGCAATGCTTGTTTTGAATTTGAACTTTCTTGTATTATTATTTTGGCATCATGCAATGCAACGTTTGATATGCAAAAGTATAAATTAATAGTCAAATGAACTGACATAAACAAATAGCATTGCACAATCATGGACACATTTGCATATAAGCAATTCATGTTCAAACATTACTCTTATTTTCTTCTTTCGTAAGGTTATGTGTAATTTGCTGGCAGTTGATGGTGCCAATGATCCAGACATTATCAGTATTAATGCAGGTATGTCAAATTCTCATGGTGTTGTATCTGTTATTTTCTTTCTCATGTAGGCAATTCTGTAGCTTACATAGCTGCAATTGTAGCTTACTCTTGCTTTGTCTGAAAAAACAACCTCAGAACCTAGCTGAAGTACCAGGTGACCCAACAAAACCTTTACCCACGGAGATTCCCATAAAAACGGTTAAAATAGAGATAGAAACTCAAGATTCCACAGGTGTACTTGATCACCATACAGATTTACTGTGACAAATTTACGAATAAAAATTCCAACTTTGAAGGAAGTTAGAGCATACGCTCCATGTGACGTCTGTTTCGTGGGATACACGCTCTGAGGCGCTTGACGAAATTGTCTATGACATGTTCCAGTTGCTCCAAGGGAATGGCTCTGACGTTGGTGGTAACAGTGTCTCTCCGCTCCTGGAAGGTTTGAAAGTCACTGCCCCATATTTTGTCCTTTATGTGCCCCCAAAGGTGAAAACCTAGGGGGTTGAGGTCGGGACTGTGAGAAGAGAAGCCCAGGGGTTCACTGTGCCACTGCTGATAAGTCTCTCGTCAAAGTGGTCCCTCAACCACCGAAGGACAGTTCTCGTAGTGTGTGAGGCAGCACCATCTTGCATGAAACACTTCTCTGCTCTCACTTCCAGTCCGACCAACCTCCCCAGAGCTCTCCAAAACCTGGTCAACATCTTGAGGTAACAGTCGGACGTGACATGAAGAAATATGGGCCAATGATTCCCTGGCGGCTCATGGCAACACAGGCAGTGACTTTCAAGTGATGGAGATTTCATTCATACACTTTGTCAGGCTTTATTACGTATATTTTCTCCTCCCGGATGGTTCAGATTGCTTCCTGTCAACTTTTGTGTGAATTGGGCTTTTTAGTGTGGAGTTAAAGGATTTCCGACGGGTAAAGATTTTTTTGGGGGTCAGTAGGTATACACATGGACGTTGTTGTGGCATGAATGGTTTATGGAGTTTAAAGTCAAGATAGTTTTTGGCTGTTTACAGTAGCCTCAATGCATTGAATGATCGTTAAGTACTTGTTCCCTTAGCCTCTATAGTTATCACGGTTTAAAAAAATTCACCCCTACAAATGACGAACAGGCGTTTTTGCCGGCATAAGTGTGGTAGGTAGGCACTCTGGTATGGACTTCTCTTTCTACTTCTTTTGCCATTTGATATTGGGCTTCATATAATAATGATAATAATAACAAATTGCATTTATATAGCGCATTTCCACAAAGAAGTGCTCAATGCGCTGTACCATAATACAAAGAACATATGAAGCGCACAGCTCCTATAGTAATCCTCTTTCTCTCTCTCTCTCTCTCTCTCTCTCTCTCTCTCTCTCTCTCTCTCTCTCTCACTAGTCTTACTCTGTCTCTCTCTCTCTCTCTCTCTCTTTCTCTCCAGTACATTCTTGAGTAAAGACAATCCCACAAAGCTTACCCAGACACCCTCGCACACATTGATAAATTCACACAGTCATAAATTCTTACAGAACAGAACAGCATGAATAAACGATACTGAGAGAACATAATAGATACTGAATAATATTTGTATTGGGAATGTTGGAAATTACAGATTGAAGCTGGACTGAAACAAATGCGTTTTAAGTACTGATTTAAATTTTGATAAAGTGGTGGACTCTCGTAGATGAGCTGGTAAAGCGTTCCACAAGGAGGGGGCATGGTGTGAAAAAGCTCTCCCTCCGAGTCTCTGACTTTTGCTTTGGACAAGTCTTAAAAGTCTTTTCATCGCCGATGTTAAACGCCGAGATGGTATATATTTCTAAACTGGCATCAGCGGTGCTCCGACATCGCGCGCAGCAGACCTGAGTTTGATTCCTATGTGAGGAGAACTTCTATTAAGTGTCTCCGTCTTTCTGTTGGGATGTTGCATTACTCTCAGCCTGGGTTGTCCCTAATAGACAGAATCAAAGCCTTGGAGCACCGGGGAACAGCGACTCTATTTTTAAAAACAGGAAAAAATGTGTCCGGGGAACAGCGACTGCCCTAAGCGAATACCTCGTCGTGATGGTATTGATGCTGGTATCGATACACCCACGGCCCGACAAAAAGACTTTAAAATAAATATTTAAAACTATGTCTAATCGTAAAAATAATATCAAATTCGGAACCAGCGTGTCCAAATTAACAAAATAACTCGCGGTTGACCGTTTTTCTTGCTGGATTTAGAAGATCACAAAAAGAAGTATTTTATATAGACTCTACCAAGATTGCATCTTGTAGTATTTTCCTATCATGAAGAGGACAGACAACAGTCTCTTTTAACTGATCTTATAATAGACCCCCCCCCCCCCCCCCCCCTTCCTCAGCGTGAATTGACAAGTGGGAGGCTGTGACGCAAAATTCCTTTGATGTTTGCCGCCGCGCGGGATTAAACTTTGTGCGCAGAATTTTCAAAATAACAATCGCAGCTAAAAACTGATTTCATTTTCGAAATCGGCGTGTCAAAATAAGCAATGTGGCTCACGTGGAACCTGATTTGATGCCATATTTTAAAACTTGAGAAAAACTTTGTTTTTCAATTGTCTATTTTCAATCTAAAGTTAGGTATCAAGGTCACCCAGTGCGTTGTAAGTGCATCTGACGTCAAAGCTGCTAGGACTACACACTGCACACTAGGCTATATATCTACTAGTCTATCTACTACTGCACTGTCACCGTACAGTGTACAGTAGGCCTATGGTGACTTGGTCGAAAGAATTTGTTATTCTCTTTATTGAGATGTAGAGGCCTACAGATCCCTCGAATGTCTGTGGACGATTAAGTCCAGAGACTACAATAACAAATTATTAAGAGAGGGCGTAGGGAGAGTTTGTGCCATTAGATTTTGCAACTAATAACTTCATGGGCCTCTTTTTTAATGTTTGTTAAGTAACAACACACAGAATGCAGGCAAAGTGTTGCGTAGAGTCATCCGGCGCAAGAAGAAGGAATCTCCCCCAATTTAAAGGGAATTGGACTCTATAAAACGTTTAAACAGAATATGGAGTTTGATAAATCTGACAGTTCTACTATACGAAGAATGTAATACGATTTATCGCTGAGAGTAACTTGGGCTTTACATATTAACACTTTTTACGGCAACGTATTTATATCCATTTGACCGACATCAGGGTATAACACACCCGCACGTGTATTATACGGTGGGTTCCAAAAGAAACTTGACAATGTAATCACCCAATAATTGGGTTAAAGCCTTGCACTACCCACTCATACAGCATACCAATTTAAAGCTAAATAAATTCTGCATCATCTGACACAATAATATTTCATCTAAGTTAAGATATGCTCGAGATAATACTATGGCCACTCAAAACTGACCGTAAACAATCAGGCTTGGCAAAATTGTGCGAAATCACAGAAACGTTATCTTCACGCGTGTATTGGAGACCATCAATATTGATAAAATGAACATACATTACATATCCAATGAATGGAGAATTTGTTTCTCTGCAATAAACAACATCTAATGTCGATAGTTTCAATTTTAAACAAAACAGAAAACAAAGCAATCACAATTACCATAAAAACTTGGACTTAACATTAAATGTGCTCATTGTTATTTTGCGTAGGAGCCATTGGTTTTGTGTAGTGCACGAACCCATAGGGCATCGACTCTGCTAAATTTTGGACAATTATCAGTCACTTTATCCCAGACGCCACAGATGGTTGCAAACGAAGGGTCTGAATTGGGAGCAACGTCAATTTTCTTTAGCTGCTGTTTCTTGGGATTTCACATACCTATAGGATTCATATCGGGCTATTTACTGGTGACTACTCCATCGTTGATATGATATAGTTTTCCAAGAATTGTCTCGTGATAATATTGGCCCAATTAGAGTGTGATTTGCCATGAATGGAGATGTCTACTTTGAATGACATCATGAGGGAAATAAGGGTAAGACATGACATTCCAACCCTTGCGCGATGTATTCAACTAAAGCATGCCATCCGATGATTCACATGCGGACGATTTTGTTCATTCCGTCCCACCACCCCAAAAAAATGACAGTTTCATGAATTCTGCTCTTCACTGACAGACGATTTTTCCAAAATTTCCAAAATCTAACTTACACAGCCATGTTCTAAAAGGTTTGTGCTCTACAAGAAGACCAATAGCTCCTAAACAAAAAACAAAATCATACTAATGAGCATATGCAATGTTAAATCTAAGTTCAGCATGGTATTTGTAAGTAATCTGTTTTCTAACTTTTTTGAAAATATATTTCAGAAGATGCTGCTCATTGCAGAGACAATAATATTTCCCTTTCATTTGATATTCAATACATATCCATTCCACCAACGTTGATGAACTTCAATACACGGGCGAACACACTTTTACGTTTCTTTGATTTCGCCCAATTTTACCAAGCTTGGATTTTTACGGTCAGATTTAAGTGACCATATCTCGAGCATCTCTTTACATAAGTGAAATATTATTGTGTCAGATGATGCAAGATTTAATTAGCTTTAAATTGGCATGCTACATGAGTGGGTATACAAGTGCAAGGTTTTAACACGATGATTAGGTGATTACATTTCAAGTTTCTTTTTGGATGCCACTGTACAGTAGAACATGTATTCAACTTATATCTGGTGACTGGGTGTAAGAAATCCAACTCTTCTTTGTTAGTTGAGCTCATATTTACTCAAAAAGCTGCTTAACGTTCAGCCTTTCCCCATGGCACGTACTCCTAGCAAAAACATTGTGACCCCCCCCCCCCACCTAAAAAAAAATTTAAAAATTGTACTCCATTTACTCATCATGTTCTGTCCCCAATGACAGATGCTTTTCTCCTATGCTCATTGAGAAAACGATAGATACTGCCATCTGCGGTTGATTCTACAAAGGAGGAAGCATTGTTTGGTCTAAATTCTGGGTCGCTGTTACCCTGTTAAAAGTAAACACAATGTCAAGCTCACGCTTTGCACTAGGAACCTCTGACTGATCTATGCATCATGCTCAGGGTAATTACGCTGTTCTGACGTTTGATTCTCTTCTTCTTCTTCTTCTTCTTCTTCTTTTTCTTCTTCTTCCTCTTCTTCTTCTTCTTCTTCTTCGTCTTCGTCTTCGTCTTCTTCGTCTTCTTCTTCTTCTTCTTCTTCTTCTTCGTCTTCGTCTTCTTCTTCTTCTTCTTCTTCTTCTTCTTCTTCTTCTTCTTCTTCTTCTTCTTCTAAATAATAATATTAATAGATGGCATTTGTATAGCACAAATCACAGCCCAACAGTAAGCTCTATGTGCTTCACAATCTATACTTTTACCTCAGCAGACCTGAGAGCATTCTGAAACAAACTCAAGTTCCTGGGAAACATACAGAGCAATCAGCTATTTATAGGTGCTAAAACACTAACATACTGACAAGATCTTTCGCTATCTATGGCCGGGTACCTATTCCCACCTGGGTGAAGTGAGGAAAATTCATGTAAAGTGCCTTTCCCAAGGACACAACGTCGGGGCCCGCGGCTCGAACCCCCGACCCCGCAACCTCACGATTACGAGTCCGGTAGCCTAACCTTCTTCTTCTTCTTGTTCTTGTTCTTGCTCTTCTTCTTTTTCTTCTTCTTCTTCTTCTTCTTCTTCTTCTTCTTCTTCTTCTTCTTCTTCTTCTTCTTCTTCTTCTTCCTCCTCCTCTAGATCTTAGGGGAAGTCGACCGTTGGTTCTTCAACCTGCAGTACAATTGATTTTTACGTATGTGACCGCTTTTTATACTTTGTAGGGCCTCTTGCTTTCAGGCAGCCATATTCAGATTTCGAAGGTATTGTTTATCACTTTATACTGACTAGAGTGTTGTCAGTTTCTTATATGAATTAATTTTGAATTTTGCCTTGGTGGCAGCCGAAGCCTACTCTTATTGAGTTTAGAACCACCAAGAGAGCTTAAAGTGCGCAGCTTGCACATGGAATCTCCGAGATTTTTTTCCCTTTCGAGAAAGCCAAAAGTTCGGTCACTGTTACCCTAAGATGAGGGATGTGTGGCTGAAGGACAGTAGTAAGAAGGAGCAAGGAGAAGCAGTACTTGTAGAAATAGTAAGGAGCAAAGGAAGGAGGAGCCCACTGGCCGGGGGTGGGCCGGGTTAGAGCGAGAAAGTGAAGATGAAAGCAGACGACAGAACATGTCTAGAGAAAAGGAAAGGAGGTGAATAGACAACATTTTAGAGAAAAAAATGGAATGTTTCCGTCGCTGTTAGGTTTCAAACCTGGAACCTGTTGAATGTAAAGCGAACGCGTACCTCTAGACCACGATCAGGGCCCCGTATGTTTGGTTCTGATTGTTCCCAGGGATGTTTTTTAAACCCATTCGTGAGCCAGTGTGTTTTTATTTGTTTGGTTGTCTTTTGTTTCTGTTTTTGTTTTCTTTTTTTCTCTCTCTATTTCTACACTACTGATACACACACGTACATGTATACTGTATGCCTCATAAAACGACTTCCATTATAAATCCTTGTGCATGTTTGTTCATCTATTGTTTGTTTGTTTGGTGTTTTTGTTTTCATCTTATTTTCGCTTAATGATACACATACGTACATCTGTGCTTCATAAATTAATGACTCCCTTTAAAATTCGTGTGCGTGTTTTTTAGTTTATTTGTCAGTTTGTTTGGTGATTTTTTAAAATTGTATTTGTACTTTGCCGATACACACGCCTGCATATATGTTTAATCAAATAAAACCAATTATAAATTTATGTGATTGTCTGTCTGTGTGTGTGTGTGTGTGTGTGTGTGTGTGATCATGTGAGTAAGAGTATGATCGTGTAGGAGTATGATAGACCAATCATGTAGAAACAATACCAAATCGGAAAACAAAGATGAAACAGAGAATTGCAATCGCTGCATCTAAACTGAAAATGATGACATCCACCTGAAGAGGACAATGCAAAGAGAAAAACAAAAGTTCAAACTTAAAGAACATTTTGGAAACTGTTTTCAAACTTGCTACTGATCTCACAGCATTTTAAAAGAAATTTTTCTTTATAATTCTCTCTGCGACATCTCCTTATTGCTTTACGCTGTTATCAACTTCTCTCTATTTTGTTCCTCCTTAGGAACAGAGTGGCGGGAGATTTGACTGAGCTCTATTAAGCTTACTGAAAATCGAGACGAAATGTAACATGTTTGGTCTGATTGTATTCGATACTGTAGGCGATTACTCCAAGTTCAACTGTAACAAAGAAATATAGTAAAATACTAGTCGCTGTTCCCCGGTCGCTGTTCCCCGGTAAAATGACGTCATGAGTCGCTGTTCCCCGGCGCATTCTCAAAGCCTGCCTCTTAAATGATCTAAATTGTGACAATGGGGGTTTAAAACCAATCGCCATACAGACTATGACTTGACTTTAATGGCGGCTATAGTGCCATCAAAAGTTCATGGCGCAACTTGTTTTCAAATATCTCTTTAACATGTGAATCAGTGTCACCCATACATTGCACAGAAGTTTGTATCAATTTGTCTTAACTTAATCGTTTTTCCACAACAATTTAGGCTAGATTGGAAAACCTTTCTTCATAAATTTATATATATATATATATGGGGGCTCTCGTGGCCTAGAGGTTAAAGTGTTCTCCTCTTATTCAAAGGTCCCGGGTTCAAATCCGGGTGCAACGGAAAAATTTTCTTCTCTAAAATTGTCCTGCTCTCTGGCAATGTTCTGTCATCGGCTTTCGTCTCCACTTTCTGCCCACACCCCCTCACCTCCTTTGCCCCCTCCTCTAGGCCCCTAACTCTTTCTGCAGCCTTTCTACTGCTACTCCTTGGCTCCTTCTTACTGCTGTCTTTCAGCCACACCCCTGATCTTCTGGGAGGAAAGATCTACTCCATGCCTTCTTAGACAAGGGTGAAAAATCTCGGAGGTCCCGTGTGCAAATTGCGCACGCTAAAGATCCCTTGGTGGTCTAAAATTGATAAGAGTAGGCTTCGGGCACCACCTGGGCAAAATTCGAAATTTCCTACCCACTGAAAATGTTTAATGTGTCCCACGTGCTCATATGACCTTATGCAGTTGCAAGTGCCTTAAAACCCAACAAAAAATTGGGTTTTTAAAAAATTTATGTCAAATACCATGTCATGGGGAAAATGGAATTGTTCACAGCACTTCCTGCTTTTCTCATACATTTTACATATATGCATATGACCTACGCAATAGCTCACCAATGACTTTGATACAAGAAATTAATTTTATAGTGAACACATTTTTGCACTAAAGATTCTCATGATGTGAGTTCAAGAAGTATAATATTGCGATTAGAAAAAAAATGATAGAGTTTTTTTTAAAAAACGATATTGCCCCTGCTGTAAAACTTTTTTAATCTGTAGAAACCACCCATTTGAATATTTTATTAGTATTTATTATTTATTATGGAATTTTCTAGAATACAGCTAACATTTGTCTACTAAAATTTATTGATCAATTAAGACAAATAGACACAAGTCATTGTGCAAAAGCTGGAGAGTTTATGTTCGATAGTTTGTAAAATATTTCACAATACGAGTAAGTTGCACCACGAAATTTTAACAACACTGTAGTCTTGTCTATTCTTTCTTCCCTTTGTCAGTGTTTTTAGGATTTTGCTGTGTAATCGCTTTCATTTATCCTTAATTGGAAGATCAACTACTGTTGTTTGTTGCTGATGTTGATTGTTTTCATATATTTTTTAGAAATGATTCTTATGTTTTGTTGTTTATTGCTGATGGTAGGAAATGTACAAAGCTTTGTTTTATCTGGTCCAATTTTAGCTTCTGCTGCCCTTGCTGTATCTGACATTCCATGGAATGGACCAGTGGGTAAGACACCTGTGATCCTCTTATATCAGAATTGTTCAATACTTTAATGGACTTCAAATAATGTTCTTATATTTTTTTCATGAAATGAGAAAAAGTTTAAAATTCTGACACAGCAACCAAGTTTTATTATATAAGTGTGCTTCAACTGTAAATGGCTCCTTGAAAATTTCAATAAAGTTCCTCGGGGCCAATGAGTATTATGAGTCAGTTAGAGCTGTAACTTATCACAGTTTCCATAGTTTGCTTTGGTGTCTGTGATTCAAGTCTGTCTTTTGAGCTGGTTGCAAAGCTGTTACTTTATTTACACTTTTACTGAGCCTTTCAACAATTTAAAAATGTTTTTACACCACTGAAAAGTTATATTAGTCTTTTCTTTATCTTTCCAGCTGCAGTGAGAGTTGGTGTTGTGGATGATGAAGTTGTAATCAATCCAACTCGGAGACAGTTGCAGAAAAGCTCATTGAACATTATTCTTACAGGGACATCAGAGAACAAAGTTGGTAAGCAAAGGGTTAATTGTAATTTTGAAAGTCTCATCTATCCCTATGTGACCCAGGGTTTAAGAATGAAACACTGTTCCACTATGGGAAACACACATGGTTCCATTTGTGGACAAAAGTGTTCTCTCCCCTCTCACAGGTCATACGAGGAACACCATTGATGAGACATATCCTTTTTTAAAGTTTAAGTAAGAAAAAGTATTGACATTCGCCTTATCCGAAAATGACTATCACAGTATCTAACTGGGGGCTCTCGTGGTCTAGAGGTATGGTGTTTGCCTCTCATTCAATAGGTCCCAGGTTTTATACCTGACAGCGATGGAAAATTTTCTTTTCTAAAAAAATGTTCTCCTTTCACCTCTATTCCTTTTCTCTAACCATGTTCTGTCGTCTGCTTTTGTCTCCACTTTCTGCCCTGCCCCTCTGCTCTTGGCTCCGGACTCTTTCTGCAGCCTTTCTACTGCTACTTCTTGGCTCCATCTTACGGCTGTCTTTCAGCCACACCCCTGATCTTAGGGTAGGTAAGATGTAACACCTAGCCTTCTCGGATAAGAGCGAAAAATCTCGGAGGTCTCAGGTGCAAGTTGCGCACAGTAAAGATCTCTTGGTGATCCTAAAATCGATAAGAGTAGGCTTCAGCCGTCTTGCGGGCAAAATTTAAAATTAATTCCTACCAAACTGAAAGTGCTAAATGTGTCCCATGCTTTCATATTACCTTATGCAGTTGTGAGTGCCCTAAAACGCATACCAAAGCATAACCATCCAACTATCTTTGTTGCTGATATTTTGCAGATCTTTGGTAGGATTACAATATGTTTGAAGATTATTCTCAACTTCTTCTTGAATTGCTTTTCTAATTTAACTCTTTGTTTCTTGCCAGCATCTCAAATTTTTCACATGTATGTTCCTTGGTATATGTGTCACGACTTGGAGGAATCAGGCGCTCGTCACTTTTTGGGCACATGGAATTATTGGTATCATCTTAAAGCCTTACTTTCGATGAAAAAAGTCACCCTTTTATTTTCAATAGGAGTCGAGATATTTTAGAGTAAAGGAGATTGGGGTCGCCTGGTGTCGGAGGTAAAATTAGCGAGAAAATGGACGCAAAGTTTGGTGACTTCCATAGCTTGAGGGTCCTTGGAAACTCTAAATTTAAGTACATTCTGTGCCCTATATCAAAGTTTTTCAGTAAAGTCCACACAGCAATGTGTTTTTTAACCCTAACTGTACGCCCTGTGGTCATTTTGTACCCCTGGGGTTGTATTCTTTGCATTTTATATTTCTAGTACAAAGATCTCTTTGAAACTTTCAGTATTTCTCAAAAAATCTTTTTGACAGACTGCTATGCAAAGCATGATTGGATTAACGAGTAAATTTCCTCTTTGGAAAGTGGTGGCACAGAATTCCCTATGTTGTATGAATATGATAGTAAAACACGATGTACGGATAGGGTTAATGGACGTAAAAGGTGTTGAGCTAAACAGAAAAAAAATGATAAAAATTGCCAAAAGGGAAGAAAAATGCCGTTTTCTTCTAATTCATTATTTTTACGAGCGCCTGATGTCACCAAGATGCCTCACATACAGAACAAGATCCAACGCCTGGGACCACTTTATTTATGCATTTCTAAGGAGTTTTTAGATGGTGCAAAAAAAGTCAGTGTGGACTTCTGTTCAGTTCTCTTTTGCAAGAGAAACCTAAGATCATCAAAGGATAACACCCTACTTGTGACACCTGTAAAATCATACAAATCATATGGAGAGAGATCTTTCTCATATC
>NW_004797531.1:418209-432603 GCF_000002075.1 Aplysia californica
TGGCATGAGAAGAAAGGAAGTAGTAAGAAAGGTTTTTGAAAAATGGGTATTCCAATGTAAAGCGCATTGAGCTACGTTTTTTGGAAATGCGCTATATAAATGTTATACATTATTATTATTATTATTAAGTGTTATATCCTTATTTCTCTTTTTGTCTCTTTTCCTATGCAGTGATGTTGGAAGGTGAAGCTGACAGAGTTCCTCTCCACAAAGTGGAGCAAGCCCTGTCCCAGGCAGTGAAAGCTACCCAAAGCATTATCAAGACCATAAGAGAGCTACAGGAGGCAGTTGGAAAGCCAAAGAGAGCACTAGACCCGCTTAAAGTGTTTCCTCAGCATATTGAAAATGCTGTTCAAAGGTATCAGGAGATGGCTGTCATCAAGATAATTGTTATGTGTTATGATTTTATCAAGAATCATACAGAGTTCCACTTGGGGCTCTCGAGGTCTAGAAATTAAGGTGTTCGCCTCTCATTCAATAGGTCGCGGGTTCAAATGTGGATAGCGACGGAAAATGTTTCTCTCTAAAATGTTCTCCTTTTACATTCTTTCTTGCTCTGTAACAGTGTTCTGTCTTCTGCTTTCGTCTCCACTTTCTGCCCCACCCCCTCACCTCCTTTGCCCCCTCCTCTGGGCTCCTGACTCTTTCTGCAGCCTTTCTACTGCTACTCCTTGGCTCCTTCTTACAGCTGTGTTTCAGCCACACCCCTGATCTTTAAGGTAGGCAAGGGTAACACCTATCCTTCTCAGATAAGGGCAAAAAATCTTTGAGACGCCATGTGCAAGTTGCGCTTATTTAAGATCCCTTGGTGGTCCAAAATCGATAAGAGTAGGGTTTGACGGCCACCCATGCGAAATTCAAAATTTCCTACCCACTGAAAATGTTTAATGTGTCCCGCACGCTCAGATTACATTATACAGTTGCGAGCACTGTAAAACACTTACCAAAAAAAAAAAAAAAGGATACATCAAGCAGAAGAATTCTTTAGATAAATTTTCTAAGCAATAATGACATAATAAAAAGCCAGTGAAAAGAAGCTATTTTGCTTTGAGACAACATAGACATAGATATTTTGATACTTATTTATCAATGATGTACTTAATATTTGATGCTGTCTGCTACTTCTTGTTTACCTGCTACAGCTACATTCTGTTGACAAACTGACATACGAAAGTGAGAGAATATTCAATTATATTATTGGTGGCAACAGAATATTTAGGACTGACAAAGACAAAGTTAAAGGATGATGCAGTTCAGCTCAGTAGTTTCTGTGTTCAGTTTGGAAGTGCAGTCATTCCTTATTGATGTAAAACTAAATTAGTGAAACAGAATTTATAATCTAATCCCTTCAGCTTTAATAACGAAGAGGTGAAATAGTTTTCTTTTTGGTTTTGAATCTTAGATGGAGTTGTATTTTATTATGCACTAGTCAGCTGTGCTTGAAAAAGTCTTATAGACTTGACAGAAGCTCATGTTATTGTTATGTAAAAATACTTTTCAGCTTGATTTATGTGATCTTTTGTTGTCATTTGTGCACATATTTTTTTCCACAGTTTTTCACACAACCACATTCGAGATATTTTGTTTAATGATGAGCATAATAAGGTGAGTTTCTAATGAATCCAGAGCAATCTATTCTGTGTTGTCTTGTTCTTCATTTATATTTTCTTGTTCAGATTACAGTCAAACATACCTAAATGGATTCTTCTACAATTACTTTTATGAAACGGAAACCTGCTCAGCCCGAAAACGGAAAGAGAAATTCCTTCGATTCAGAGGCTTTTGACCTGCTCAAGACAGAAAATGCTTTGGTAGCTCAACCCCAATTTGAATTGAAATAAAACTCTGGAGGTTGGTTCTACCAGCTCTATTCTTTACACCACCACACCAAACGAGGGGGGGGGGGGGTTGCAGTTTTTGGATAGATGACCCCGCCCATGTGAGCCTTGAGTAGTGCAGATGGTCAGGGCAGTTGTGGATCCTCAAATCATTGTTACACGAAGGGATGGGATGGCATTTATTGAATGTGCTCATTACATTGATAGGTAAGACTAAGGATGGAAGCAAAAGAAACATTCTATTGTTTCTGTTATTAATTGGTCAAACAGTCGTCCTATAAGATGTAAGCTTTGGTGGCAATGGATAAATAAGACTGAGACATATCAGTATCAGAGAGGCTCGGATAGCATTTAAGGGATGTGAAGTTTTAACTACTGCTTGCCGACTGTATAGGTGACCCTTGATCCCACAGTGTACATACTGGCAGTCTGAGGGACCCCCCCCCCTCCACCCCTCCCTAAATTCCCCTGTTCAAGAAGGAAAATGTGTAAGATGTAATTTTTTCTCTCGCTCCCTTACGATTCCATATTGGGCAGCTTCGGCTGTACTTCTAACATACCGGAGACCCCGCCAAGAAACGAAGAGTGTAATTTCTTTGTCTCATTCTCGTGATGTAAGTTACCAGTAAGTGGCTAAAATTCATATTATGCTTAGATATTTTCTGGGAAGGTTTATTGCTAATATGTTAAGAATAACATTTATTGACTGTCATCTTTCCATGCTTTTAAAATTCTGATAATTTACTTTTTTAAACACCACTCAGTGTTACTCTGTAAACTTATCTGATGATGGGAGCTTGTTTAACTTATGGGTGTTTTACAAATTTTTAATTTCAGCACAACTGGTTTTTAAAGATATTTTATTTAATCTTATAACAGATTTCAAGAGATCAAGCCTTGAGAGCAATTGGAGAGCAAGTTGTTCTGAATGTCAAAGGTTTGTTTGAGCTCCGTGTGTTTGTATGCAAGCTAGTGATGGCCATTGCAGTGAGTTTTCTTGAGCATTTGTATAATTATAAGGTAGCACCATGATGTGTGTAATGTGCTGAGAGTACATTTTTTAGAACAGTTTCTAGGTGTCAGCCAGTAGCATAGATAAATGTACGATGTCATTACTCAGATATTTTGTGCACTTTGGAGCTCTCGGATTATTATCTTTCTGAGTGAAAGCAATTTTTTTAAGCTCTTACCATTTCTCTGCATTATTTTTCTTAACTCATTTGAGCCTATATCCGTGGATTAAATTTACACAACGCCCAGCCAGCCTGGTGGCCTAATCCCGTGTATTTATGGAATGCACTTTATCAATTGATATCTCCGGTATTTTTTTTATTACAAGCTACAGGAAACGGGGAGCTAACAGTTGACCACTTGTTTTGTTTTGTTAAAAATTTGGTGAAGTTATGTGCGATACTTTTTTAGCTGTAACAGACTAAATCAGTCACCCCCACATTGCGACAGATGATTTTATTACAAATTGGGGTCCAAAAAAAATTGCGTAACCTCCAGACATTGCCATTTTAAAAAATTGATAAAATATAAACTGTTTGGACAAATTGAATACAGTTTTCTTTTTCTGTGAGAGCATTTCTTTCTTTCTCTTGTTGCATTTTTGAAAATATGATAGCTTTCACAGTATTTTTGTGGTTAACGCTTGAACATACCCTAAAAGTGTCAGGCTGCAGTGGTTGTTGGGTGAAAAATAGCTCAGGCTCAAGTGAATTAAGGAAACGAAGTGAGTGCTTTTTTCATGAAACAAAAATATAAAACATTAATGTTTTCCACTTTCAGAGAGTTTTCCAGAAGTTGAAGAGAGTGTGGTATTATCTAGTTATCAGACATATGTCAAGCAAGTGTTCAGAAATCTTATTTTGGATGAAAGCAGAAGGTAATTCCCCCTTTCCATAGTATATATATTGCTCTTATTGTAACATTAATTACTTAAATATCTTTTGAGGCTGAAAGTTTATTGTTCCATTTCCTGATGTTATGAAGAGTGTGAAATTAAGTTGTTGCAGTGGTTCAGCAAGAATAGACAGCAAGTGTTTTTAATGGTTGTGGCCCAAGTTTTTAGTAGGCTGAGTCAAAAGCTGAAGATGGAACTGGGAGACTGGGGTCTAAGCCACTGTATGCTCGTATAAATCACTGTCTGACTTTTCCAGGACAGAAATCATTTTTCAGTAGGAACAGTTTTAGACTGTCTTCGAAGATTGAAGAAATACACTGAGTTTCAAAGAATCTGGTTAGTGGATCAAAATTGAAACAAGAGAAATGCATGGTACTTTGTCATAATTTAATGTCCCTAACGACAGTGTCTTTATTCTTAGTTGTTTTTTCTCTTATTATAGATGTGATGGTCGTAGTTTGACAGAAATGAGAGACATCAGCTGTGAAGTAGACCTCTATCAGCCATTGCATGGGTCAGCTCTATTCCAGAGAGGTCAAACCCAGGTTTGTATGTGATACATGTTTCAAAAAGTAATACCATCTAAACAGAGGAGTGTCTGAAAGATAAGATATTAGGTTGTACTCAGAGGTGAAGAATTGCAATATTTGTTCAACGTTTTTTTTCTCAGACACATTTGTCAACTTATGGACTTTTAAACATACAATATTTTATGGACTGGTAATGAATTTATGGTCAGCATGAACATATTTACAACACATTATTGTTTTTCGAAGGCAGATTTTGACTGTTGACCAGACTGTTGAAATGGGGTGCTAGGAAAAAGTAACCTACCTGCCAGTATGGAATATTATACTGTTGATCATTTCTCCAGTCTTTAGTGTTTTCATTAACTTTGAGACTTGCATGAAAATGTGTATGGTAAGGTAGCGTTACTTTCTTATTGTGAGCTATAATCAGAGATGGCTGGGATGTGAGGGTACAAACTGTTCAGTTTTGCAGATATACTTTTACTTTTTCCCCTGCCACTGTTTTCATGGGGTAAATTTTACTCAATTGTCCAAAGCTGGAGGCCCTTTGTGTATTTCTGCTATGAGTGGCCTCTGATGTTTTTGTTTGCTTGTTCCAGGTGTTGTGCACTGTGACCTTTGATAGTTTGGCTTCTGCGTTAAAATCTGATCCTTTGTCTGTGACGACTGGGTGAGTATGAAAAACTTTTTACTTAAATTGAATCTCAGATTAGAGAATTTAAACCAAAAAAGAAACCCAACCAAAAATGTGGAGAGAGTAATGTACAGGGAGAAAAATTGGTTATGGGTCATAAACCTTTAAGTTTCAGGTTCTGTACACTTCTTCTTGCCCTTTTGATGCTTTTGAAATAGCATGGACTGTATTGAAGCTGGTAGGGTTCATCCTCTACCTGTGTCTATTGAGGTTCTTTTGACCCTGTAAAATATTTCTATACCAAAAGATAGTAAATTTTTCTCGTGGAAAGAAAAATCTATTCCAATTCTTAAGAACAATAAAAACTTTTCTTTTTAATATTTAGAAATGAACTTATTAATGGCTTCCTTTTTAAATTTTTGTTGTTGTAAAGAAACACTTTTAACATATAAAAAAATTAGATTTCTTTCTATTCTTTGGTTTTAGGAGCTCGACAGAAAAGAAGTTCATGCTTCATTATGAGGTAAGATCTGCACAGTGTCTTTATTAGTAAATCATTTATGAACAGGCAGTCACTGAGACTTTCGTAATTACACATTTTTACACCTTTTGTGGTCACTGAATTCTCACTGATTCTCTGACAGAGACATCCATGGATATGCCAATGTACTAAAGCAACCTAGTAAAATATTTCAAGGCTGTGGTGGGAGTTAGAATATGATATATTTGTTAAAGAATCATCTAATCCATCATTACTATTTTTAAATGTGGTAAGGAGAGTGGAGATATCGGCACAGGTAAACAGAAATAGACAAATTGGTGCCTCCAAATTCTAAAGACCGTTTGACTATTTCTTTGCCGTAGGGACTGTTAGCATACATTATATCATCTATTTCTTTTTCTAATGAGCATGCATTCCAAATATACATATTGTTTTCTTGTCTCCCAGTTCCCTCCTTATGCGACAAATGAAACTGGAAGAGGAGGTATTGGAAGGAGAGAGCTAGGACATGGTATGTTATGATAATGTCACAATGTAGGCTGAGCTTTTTTCTTTGTTACTGATTTTGCAGGGAGGATCATAACAATAATTTATAATTAGTGTAATGAGGAAAGCAAACAGATCTCATTGTAAATGTGCACATTATGCAATGCTAGATTATGATGAATTTTGGGGTTTGGTGATTTGTAGCCTCCTGCGTGTCTACTTATCAATGGCACTTTAAGCAGGTATCATGAAATATTGGACCTGGTTTCAAAGTGTTAGTGATTATATTATGTGTGCATGCCTGATGAAAGGTACCTTATGACGCATTTGGAAGAATTGCGTTTTATTCTATTTTATGGCACAAAAAATTTCTAAAGAACTTGCTTAAAAAATTTTTAAGATTGCTTTAGTACTTCAAGAGATCTGGTTAATATTGTCAGGTAAGATGTGGAAACAATGTTTTGAGAAAAATTTCTTCTAAGTTTCGTTCAGATCTGGATTGAGTTCTACTCCTAATGAATGTCAAAAAACAACTTCAACAACACATTTTTAGCATAGAATAATAATAGATAGCATTTGTATAGCGCATATCCCCGCTCAACAGCAGGCTCTATGCGCTTTACACTATATTATTACCCCAGCAGACCATAGAACACTCCGAAACATTCTCAGCTTCCCGGGAAGCATACAGTGCGAGCAGCCGATTAAGCGCTCAAACACTAACAAACTGACAAGATCTTTCGCTGTCTATAGCGTCTATAGCCGGGTACCCATTCCCACCTGGGTGAAGTGAGGAACATTCGTGTAAAGTGCCTTTCCCAAGGACACAACGTCGGGCCCTTGACGGGATTCGAACCCACGACCTTACGGTTGCGAGTCCGAGAGCCTAACCACTAGGCCACCGACGAATAAATGCAAAGCTTTGTAAGTATCTGTAGATAAATGGCTAAAGAATAAGTTTTTAGTGGATCTCAATTTTGGTTAAAAAATATATTGGTTTTTGACCTTTATTGCCCTGTATCTCAGTTTGAGCAAATGCATTTTACGGTACCTTTCACCAGGCTCGCACACATATTCACTGGATGACAGGATTACCTTTCTTTACAACACTGACTAAATGCATATTTCATCTGTTCATATGAAATATAAGCCCCTGACATTTCCTAAACTGTTTCCTTTGAAAAATTTGTTTTATTAACTATCTCTCATTTTTCTGTTTTGTAGGAGCACTCGCAGAGAAAGGTCTAAAGCCAATTCTCCCCGATGAATCTGATTTTACTGTCAGGTTAACTTCAGAAGTTCTTGAATCTAATGGTAAGTAAAACCTTGCTTTTATGTGGGGGTTTTTGCCATTGTTTATTATTGCAGCATTTTTTCACTGTGTTTGTAAAGGTATGTGAATGGATTTTTTAAAAATTTCTTTTGGTATCAAGACTTTTTTTTGGTCTTAAATATTCCAATCTTTGTTGTCTAGCTGTACTTCACAGACTTTTCACAACGAAGACTTGAATTTCTTGTTGAAAAATATACCTTGAACACAATAGTTGGCTGCTTTGTAAAGTAAAGAGTTTACAGTTGATCATCCTTTATGTTGCTTGATTTAAGATAGAAAGAAAAGCTTAAAATTAAAGCGCTCATATGACCTTATGCAGTTGCGAGCGCCATAAAACCTCAACTAAACTCTACTTAAAATAAAAGAGAATTCTAGCAAACCTACACCCCCCCCCCCCCCTGAGTGAAACTGATATAAAATGTTTATTATACATGGAGGGATGGGGGGAGAGGGTGAAGGAAGGAGAGAAGGATAATGAAATGGAAAGAATAAAAGCAAGAAGGAAAATGATGTTTGTGTTATTTAGATTGGGGGAGGGGGATGTAATTGATTGTGTTGCAAAAGTTGGTGAGAGCACACTGTAAATTTGTTTTTCAAAATGTGAATAAAAGGGAGTGTTACCTGTCTTATTAACAGGGATCTGTTGATGAGTTGAGATTTATCGTGACTAAATGTGTTTGACCTCACTCATTTATAGAGTGGGTGGTTGGCGGGTGCTCTGGTGTGGTTTGCTTCTTCTTTCCTATCAAACATCTATCGTCCTTATCTCCCCTTTTTCTTTTTTATGTTTGTTACTCTCTTGTAACACCTCTAATCTTCTGGCGCTCTTATGACCTCAAGCAGTTGCGAGCGTCGTAAAACCTCTACTAAAACTAAAAAATCTCCCTCATGGTCTCTCTGTCCGTCTATTAGGCTCATCCTCCATGGCATCAGTCTGTGGGGGCAGTCTAGCTCTCATGGATGCCGGAGTCCAAGTGAAAGAGCCTGCTGCTGGTGTGGCCATGGGACTGGTCACTCGTACTGACCCAGAGACAGGCAAAATTAGCCATCATCAGATCTTGACAGATCTATTGGTAAACTACTATAAAGAGTTTTTTATTTTTTAAAATATTTTATACACTCCTCCACTTATTTCTCTGTGCACTGTTTTTTTCTTCTTTATACTGTCCAAACTAGTTATTGGATGGTATGTACATATTTCTTGAAAGAATAAAAGTACATTAGAACAAGAGGGTAGAGTAAGTTGAGGGCAGTGTAACATCAGCCCTATCTCCTTCAAAGTTTGTAAAGGATTGGAATGAAATGGGGGGGTTTTTTCTAGGTTCGTAGTCTTAGGGTGTGAGATCAAGAAAAGAAGATCATGATGCATTGGGCACACTTTTGGAAAGCCAGCCCACATTGTGACAAGACAAAACCTAAGTTGAAATCTCCAAGGGAGGAGGAAGAGAGGGAGAGTGAGATCCTCCTGGGAATGAGATCTAGAGGCAGGTCTCAGACAGATGGGGCATCACTGGTTGGAGGTAGAGAAAATTGGCCAGGGCAGAATGAAGTGGGGAGCCCTTCTTGAGGCCTGAAAGATGCAGAGTGAGACAGAGAGAGTTTCAAGAAAGCTTACTTAACAGCTACAACTGACTTATTTTGTTTTGGTGAGAGTGAGTGGGTATGTGACACTGAGGTTTAACAAAGAATACCTCTTCCCAGAACAGCTATGTAAAAGTTTATCATGTATGGGTTCCAAATAAACGAAGAGCAAACTAAAAGTAGAGAACAGGAGATGCTTATTCAGAGAAAGGTAAAATCTCAAAGAGAAATCTGGTAAAGAAAATGTCATCAGAATGTGAGTGTATACAGACCCAGTAACCGGGAACAAAGTCACGAAGTATACAGACCCGGTAGGGGAAATCTTTTGTGATTTCGGAAAGCTTCAGCGCACTCTTGATCTTGGCTCAGGGTAGACCTAGGATCTATAGCCTAGGTCTAGATCATTTAGACAGACAGACATATATCATAGATATAAATCTAGTTTTGAAGCCTTGATCTAAATGAAGATTGCGGATGTCTTTTTTTATGAATGATCATTTTTCCGCCGTTTTGGAGTTGGAGGAATCAATAAGATAATTTGAAGCAAAGAACAATGTCATAATTTCTATCCAGCAGTCACCCTCTCTATATCTGTTCTGTCTCTCCATACCCCCCTCCTCTCTCTCTCTCTCTCTCTCTCTCTCTCTCTCTCTCTCTCTCTCTCTCTCTCTCTCTCTCTCTCTCTCTCTCTCTCTCTCTCTCTCTCTCACTCTTCCTCCCTCCCTCCCTCCCTCCCTCTCCCTCCCTCCCTCTCCCTCTCTCTCTCTCTCTCTCTCTCTCTCTCACACACACACACACACACACACACACACGCACACACCCTCTACCGGGTCTGGGCGCTGAAACTTTCTGAAATCACAAAAGATTTCCCCTACCGGGTCTGTATACTTCGTGACTTTGTTCCGGGTTACCGGGTCTGTATACACTTCACATCGAAATAGATATAATATTATGCTTTTTTAAAATTTGAATATGACCACAGGGCATTGAAGATTACATGGGTGATATGGATTTCAAAATGGCAGCAACGGCAAGAGGCATGACTGCCATTCAGGTGAGATTTTTTTCCTTATTGCTTTTCTAGCGTGATTTGTTATTTCTTGTTTTTGCAATGTTACACCTTTCCGGGCACAGTTTTGGTCATTTTGAAGGCGAAGCTCTAAATGCCTTATCTGGGAAATATGCTAAGAGGATGTTCTTGCTTTGCTGCACTGTGTTGCCAAACATGACAAAATTCCTTGATGAACCGGAATAAGGTTGGATATGGGTTTGGATGGGTGCGAGAAGAAAATTTGCTTTTTGTGAACTGTTTCATTTTTCCTGTAGGGAGATTTCTACCTGAACAGAGAGAACAGGGTCTCATGAAAGTTTCAAATAAATTAAGTGTACTGTAAAGATTTAATGAAAGTTTCGGTGTATCAGTTTCTTGAGAGGTATTTGAAGTGCAAAGAAGGCCCCCTTGATACTTGTCACTGTTGTATACAATGGAGTCTGCTTAAACCAAAATCTTAGGGGCCGCAGGATTTTATTATGTCAAGCTTCGCTTTCCGATTAGAGAGGCTGCTCATATTGAAGGGAAAAAATCAGGAATTGTTTTTCTTTTTGCACTGTTTTCAGAAAAATCGTATTTGGTTTAAGCAGGCTTCACTGTATTTCACAGTAATGTGGTTGGCATTTTTAACTGGTCTTGAATTATTCGAAGATTTGTCCTTATCACATTGCAAATGATGAGAGAAGATGAGATATTATGTCTGTTTTTCTTGACTTTGGAGCTCAGTAGTCACCAGACCTCTAGTTGTCTTCATGTTCATCTGGATCAGACACTAGATTAGTACGAGTCCTTGGGCCTGAGGTACCCTGCTCTAGTGAAATGCTGAAAATGCAAAGCTTGATTTCTGTCTATGCCAGTAGGAAGTTTCCAAACCTTTTGTCGTGAACAAATAAATAGTCGTAAATGATATTTATGAAAGCTTTCACAGATACATACAATTTTCTTCAAAGACTAGTTTAAGGCATTGGTGATGCACATATTTTGCTAGATGTTTGGTCATAGTTGATTAACAGATCTACCATAAGCCTTTTTTTCTTCAGAGCAGTTTCAAGAAAAAAAGTTTTTTGTCAGCGTAATCATCTAAAAATAGAGTCATTCCAAAATTTGAATTCTAATTTATTCAAAAACTAGTCACATCACTTTCAATTTAATTTTTTCTCATAAGTAGGGTAACTGATCAGACTTTGGATTTAGCAAATAAAAAATTTTGGCGCCAAAATGAAAAGGCATTTTGTCAGCTTACAGCAGAGATGTACTCGTCAGTATTATTGCTTATATTTAAGACACACTCGGCAAACTGGTGCCATTATCAGGTTGAAAGACAGTAAACTTATACACCAGAAAACAAAGCATGATGTAGGACTATGATAAGATAACAAAGACAGCCATGGTCTTCAGCTACTATATAATCAAAGAGTAAATTCATCTTTGGATGAGTTCTGTTTTTCAAACGAGGTATATTTCTTTGTTTCTGTTAGGGTATGTTTATTGTCGTTTATGTGTTGTTTTTTAGCCTCAATATTTTTCAGTGAGCCTGAAGGCAGTGCAGATTTAAACGTTTTTGCCATATTTTGCTTAGCTATCTTTTGTACATTTGTTTCTGGTGCATTGTTGTACTGTAACTGTTGATGGAACTTAAACTGTGTATGATTCTATATTATTATTTCTTTAACTGAGAAATTTTTGCAATTTCTTTTTTTTCAGGCCGATATTAAACTGCCAGGCATTCCATTCTTCATAGTCATCAAAGCATTAGAAGGAGGATTTGGTATGTTATCTTTATCTCATTACCATAGTTAAAATTACATTGATAAAAGGGGTTTCATGCCTAGACATATGTATAATGCGTATTTTATTTTAGTTCACAGATAATGTGCTTTTTGATGTGGGCAGCTTTCAGCCTTTTTCATCTGGATAGTCTTTGTAGGCTGTTTAGTTTTCACCTACGCCTCTATTTAGCTGAATGTAATAGTAAGTAAAAGGGACCCTGCAATTATGTGTCATATGGTGGTTAGGCTACCGGACTCGTAATCGTGAGGTTGCGGGTTTGGGGGTTCGAGCCGTGGGCCCAACGTTGTTTCCTTGGGAAAGGCACTTTACACAAATTTTCCTCACTTCACCCAAGCCTGCTTGTCCTTAAAAGCACCCATATGTCTATCTTTTGATGAAAAAAATACCTTTCTATCTTGAATAAAAGTTGAAATATTTGGGATTGAAGGAGTTACGGGTTACCTGGTTTCGGAGGTACCGGTACAATTAATGAGGAAATGACCAGCAAAGTTTGTGACTTCCATAGCTTGAAAGTTCTTGGAAATTGAAAATTTACTTTTTTGTGCTTTTAATTAAGCAATGTTTTTCTGTAAATTCTACATTGAAGTAGCCTATGTTTTTAAATTGACTTAAAGGTGTTTTGCCAAACAATAAAAATTCGATAAAAATTCCCAAAGCAACGGAAAAATGCTGGTGTCTTCGATTTCATTATTTTGAGGAGTGTCTATTTTCACCACGATACTTCACATATATTCATATTGACTTTGTTTTACTTTGCAAAAACAGGCAAATATTTTTTTCTGGTAGTTACAAATGAGATTTACTGCGCTGGTCTGATGGTCTAGTCAGTTCCTTTTGTGAGAAATAATTCAAGATGATTAACTTTTGCCTTCAGAATTATTAGGAACAGTTTAATTTACTTTCGGTCATGATATCTTTTGGACTTAGAAATAAACTTCAATTCTTATTTCTTTCAAGAAAAGAGGGTAAGAGGCAATGTCTATTCTTTGATATAACATTACTGCTACCATTCATCTTTAACGTGCATGCTTGTCAATAAATGTCTTATTCTATTCACACAGCTGCTACAAAACAAATTATGGAGATCATGAGCCAAACAATTTCATCTCCCAGGAAGAGTTTAAAGACATGTGGACCTGTGACAGGTACGCCACCGGCAAATGGTTGCTTTTTAGTCTTTGTAATGATCATAGTTTTGTCTCTCTCTGAGCTACATTGCAAGAAGTAATACTATTCCAAACTCTAGGCGTATTATCCTTGTAATGACATTGTTGTTTGTGTTCACACATACATTTTAATGGATGTAATCGAATTGTAAGAATTTGTATTTAAAAACCTAAATTGTATGGGGTTTTTTAAAAATTTGATTGTTTACCTTCAGTGTTCATTATTTTTTTTGCTAACATACACCCTAATCCTTTCAATTTTCAGAAAAGCTGGTTCTTGATCATTCAAAGCAAAGCCGGTTAGTTGGGTTTGGAGGCTACAATCTGCGCAAGCTCAAATCAGAAACAGGTATTTTATATTATTATCCACATAGGTCTTGGATGATTTTCACTTGTTCTGTTTTTGAAATTCAGGCTGAAAATGCATTAAAACTATTTCTTCAGATGTTTTTGTGTCCCATTTACTCACTTTATCATCGCTGGATTGATAGTTAGCTATAGTTACATGACTGCAGACAAATGATCTGATAAATTTTACAGAATTTTCCTTTATATATGGTTATGTATGGGTATTTAGGGAAGTAAGAAAACTCATAGGTTCATAGTTGACATGAATTCTACTGCTTAAGTCTGTCTGTATCTGTAACAGTTATGAGTAATTCCAGACTTCAAATCTGTCTGTATCTGTAACAGTTATGAGTAATTCCAGACTTCAAATAAATGCTGTTTATGAGAGAGCTTTGTACGGTACTAAGACAGAGTACATAGACGCCACAGTAATGACTGAAAAAAAAAAAAAAAAAAAGGAAAGGTAGCTCTGGCCTTTGTTACGCTATCAGTCATGACCTTGACGTCATATTGAAGTTTGAGGTAACACTGAGACTGAAATAAAAAGTTGCAATATCCAAAGTCATCAATGACTAAAGATAATAATTCTCTTGTTCTCAGGCTCATGTTTTATAAGGTGAATGCCTTTGATCAAAAACAGTGGAGTGGTTTAGAATTTACTTTTGAGTTAAATGGATTTGGTCTCTCTAAAAGTTTCTATAATTCTTTTCAGTGGGTTTCTTTTCTTTCTATTCTTTTTTCTTTCTTTTTGTTGCTGTTGTTGTTGTTGTTGTTGTTAAATGTTCAATTTCTTGCAGGTGTGACAGTGACCCGCATTGATGAAGGCAGTTTTCAGGTGTTTGCTCCTAACGCTGATGCCATGGCTGAGGCTAAAGAGTTGATGGAGAAATTCATGGAAGACCAGGTAAGGTCACATTGCTGGTATTGTCATTCTTATCAGTAAAAATTTTGTGCTCCAAAATGGAAAGTCAAAATAATTCAATTGTAGTCGATTCAGCTTTGCATTTTTTTTAATTCTGAGGACAAATGTGCAAGACTTCTTGACTTCTCTTGTATGTTATTGTGTGTCTTCCTTTTCAGATGTGTCAGTTATGGTTATTCCAGGTTTATGTTCCTTTTTTGGTAGCAAAATGCAGTCAGTCTTGGTCAAGTTTGTTTGGGTGAAACACCACTTTCAACTTAAAGGTTTTTAGATTAATGTCCAGTTTGGATATAATTTGGGGGGGGG
>NW_004797531.1:432703-442703 GCF_000002075.1 Aplysia californica
GGGGGGCAACCGTACTTCATTTAAGAATGCCATGTCAGATATTCAAACAAGAATAGGCATTACTGAGGTTCAGTTAAATTAGAAAAAAAAAAAAGGGTGAAGGAGGATAGCGTAAACACGGCGTGTAAGCCGCCTTTCAGCCTTCTGAGCACTTGGTTTTGGTTAAGTCAGGGTAATTCAGGTAGCTGTGTCTTTGCTCTTTTGCTATAAAACACTAAATGCTGTACCCCATGAAAAAGTTCAGCTTTTCCATGTTACAATGATGTAAGTTTTTTTGTTTGTTCAAGTATTTGGAAACTCAAGAATTGCAGCAGAAAGTGAAGCCTCTCGCGGTCAGAATGCTAGGTTGGCCGGTTAAAAAATTAACAGCCATGCATTCGAATGTTTCACAGAAAAAATGATGATTAAATACTGGTTTTTTTCACTGGTGAAGAATTTTTAGCTTTGAATGGGGTTTCTGATGGTATATGTTTGGCCTTTGGCATTTGAATAGAAATCCTTTTAAAATAGTGTTAAAGTTTTCATTCAAAGATAATTTTTTATACATCTGTAAAATACCGGCTCAAAAATGGCTCCAATAGAAAGTTCAGTTCATTTTCCAATTTAGAATAGAGTAATAATTTTGGGATTATTTTACATTGATCCTTCAACGAAACTCTGAAAGTATATGAACCCCACCACAGGGAGGGCTCAGTGCACTACAGTATAGAGATATATTGCTTACCGCAGGGGCCAGGGCAGCAGTTGGTGCTTTTGTCGAAATGACGACAAATCTGCATGTTTGAGGCAATGAAATACTGATTTGCAATGATTTCACAATCTTGGAAAAAATTAGGTTCGATGTCTATGTTATAGTGATTGTACTCTGTTAACCCCTTCATGATGTATGGTTTTTCCAACTTGTACTGCACCCAATTTTTGCTAGCCAGGACATTGAAAGATATTGTAGTGCAGTTATAAAATCCCATACAGTGTACGTAGGAAGCTCCATGCAATTGCCGTAATCGAACGTACATTAAGGGAGGATGGCATCTTGGCACACAATGTTGGACCTACGGTGCACAGGATCTGTCACGGAGGGGTTAATGTGCAGATGTTTGGGGCACTTTGTACTGTTTTATTATCTTGTCAAACATGGGGTTGCAGCCAATTAACGAATGTTGCAATATTTGATCACTAGCTGGGCCCCTTTTCGATAAAAGGGATGATCGGTGCATTAACATCTACTGAAAGTCATTGACCTACTATATTTACACTCTACTGGAAAGGAGCAATAAATCTTGAGAGATGCAAAAAATTAGAAGGTATAGATCTGATCTATACTCTCAAAACAAAATGCGCCTCACGAAATATCACTTCCGGCACTTCCGCTTTGAAGGACAGCTCTACGCAGATTTGTTTTGTTTCTTGGTGGAATAATCACAAAGGCCAAAGGACGGGATTTTTTGTCAAATATATATTTTTTTAATTCAGGAAATTAATAAATCAAACAACGGGTTCCGTCATGAGGACCTATCTATCTTTTTGCAGGTACTTGCCAACTTTCAACTCTGTAGCAGTCGTAGTTTTATGGGAAAAGTGATACATGTGTATTTCCAAGTTGCCAAATATATAATAGATATTAAAACAGCTGCCATTTTCTTTAAAATTGACCAAGATGTAAAGGAATAGTACCAAAATAAGATTGTCATTTTGAAAATTCAGTTTCTGAAAGGTCATAACATAATTTGTTGTTGTCATTTTTGTTGTTGTTTTGGGGGATTTTTTTAGGTGGGGTTACTTCTTTGCCATGAAATTCATGCACTCATGGTCTAGGGCACACTTCAACAAGTCACTTTTGTTTGTATTATCTCAACAGTTATTGCAGAGAACCAAACATAATTTGTTGCGGTATTTTTGGATCTAGTCTCGACAAACTTGCGAAATACTCTGCCTGAGTTACTTTTTGTATTCTCTTATTGCCAGAGAGAACCGGATCTGGAGTTTGGAGCCATCTACACTGGAAGAATAGTTGAAATCAGGTATGTATCTGCTGTTGTGCTTTCTTCTTTTCTCATTCTCGTGAGAAAATGTGATTAATTCCAACTTCGGTTGCTACCTGAGTCTTATGTGAGCTCTGTTCCGCAACATGACAGGGATGCCGTTATTATGGTTATTATACTTATTCCAGGGGGATGAGGGGGGCAATAGAAAAACAGTTATTATTCTCAGCATTTGTTTTCTATTTAGCCCCATATTAGTTTTTATGTTTGTTAATTGTCTTTTTGTTTGCCAATGCAACTTCATGAATTTTTACTAAAAGTTACAGAATTTTTTTAATTTCTTTTTTCTCATTAAGTAAATATACTGGTTCACAGATTGTCTCTCACCGTTGAGAAATCGTCCTCATCTTTTGTCCCTCTTATCCTTTACTCACAGCTATTGACACTTGTACTGTTGTGTTCTGTTCTGGTATTGTTTTTATCCTGACATTCACATTGTAAATGTGCTGCCACTGTAGACCTACAGATGTTTTGTATTATAAAGATATCCTCAAGATGTTTTGTGACCCTTTGTATTTCACCCATACTATAATAACTTTAGTGAGAGTCTTGAGGGGTATATGGGCATTGGAAGTAATCTGGATAAAAATATTTGAATATTGGTGACTTTATGAATAAGATTCACTGCCCCCCTCGCCCCTTTTCTTTTTTTTTTTTTGTTGATAAGCTACCCTTCACTGCTTCACTCTTGTCTGATTCTGTTTTTGTCAGGGAATTTGGCGTCATGGTTGAACTGCATCCCAAATTGAAACCAGTCCTACTACACAACTCTCAGCTGGATCAGAGAAAGGTATGCATTTTTTAAAGTAAAAATTGTTTTCTGTTTCTTTTTTTATGTAGAGTCAAACCTCGTTGAACCACCCCCAGTATTACCGCCAGCCCTGATTACAGCCAGGTTTTGCCAATGTATGAAAAGAATTCCCCAATATATATATATATTATTTACACCTTTATACCGCCCTCCGACAACTGCCTCAGTTGTATGGTACTTATTAAACTAGTGTAAATCTACCCTGTTTTACGGCCAGTGAACTGGCCGCCAGAAGCACAGAACACACTTGGCTACACACGATGCACAGCAGATCCACTCGGTGGTTGCTTGTCAATCTTTCACACACGTCTCCACAAGCTAGGCTCAGGTCTAGATAAACGCTTTTCGCCAAGTTGTCCCTCCCCACCCATCCCACCTCCCTACCCGTCTTGTAGATTTCAGGCAATGTCGATGGATCTACTGTGATGTAGTGTGTCGCAAGCGAACACAATGCAATGTTTAATGTAGAAAAGTACAATTAACACATTACACCCGGGATCGCCCGGGAATTCCCTTACGCCCTCCACCCTGACTCGCCCGAAACCGCCCGCGTCGACCTAGTGTCTTTAGGAACGAAGTCTCGCCTTGACGAGACTCTGGGGCCGAGATTTTGATTTGCATAGTTATAGCAAAAGTTTCTTCTTTGATTTGATACTGAAACGAAATTTTTCGGGCCAGTAGTTTTAGTATTAGAGCTGATCGAAGTGTGATCGCGTTACGGACACTTCGAAAGTGTCTCGACTTGATGATGAAAAGCGACACAATTGAGTTCGAAAACGGAAATAACGATGGATTTGAACAAAAACAAGCATATGACAAATCAGATGAGTCAGATTTTGATGAAAACGTTGTAACAAGAGTTCGGGGCGATTCAGATTGATCAGATGTAGAAAATCTAGAATTTAGATCTAGGGCCCGACCACGAGGCTGAGAGTGAGAGTGACGGGTCAGACACCCCGATTGAACTAAAGTTAGAACATTTCCAACAGTTTGCGCATACATAAAGTTATATTTTCCTGAAAATGCATTCAGTTTTCTTTTTAACTTTTATTTTCTCTGGATTTTTGGAATTTGTTTAGTATTTTAAAATGTGTTTTTTAAACGCTTATATTCACGGGAGGTGGGTTCTTTCCCCTTGCTTAGGATTTAACAATGGACTTCCCGTCCAGGACCTTAGGGTGTAGTAATGTGTTAAAATAAAACATAGCTTTGAAATTCAGCATCAAATATCACTCTCTGCATGTGTGAATCCGGCTAAATTTGATGCGTTGATTATGAAGATGCTATTACTAGGTAGCGTAAACACGGCCTCGCGGGCACTCGCGACCTTCCGACTGCGTGGTATCGGTGAAATCGGGGGAATTCCAATCGCTGTTTCTTTGCTCTTTCGCTATAAAACACCAAATGCCGTACACCTTGTAAAAGTTCAGCTTTTGCTCGTTACAATGGTGTAAGTTGTTTTTATGTCCGATTAGGAGAATCGCCGACAAAAGCGAAGCCCCTCGCGGTCGGAATGCGTGGTCGGCCGGTTGAAAATTTGACACAGATGCGTTCAAATGCTTCGCGGAACGAAGGATGATTAAATACCGTCTTTTCATTGGCGTAGAACTGTACAGCTTTAAACAGGCTTTCCCGTGGTTTGTGTTTGGCCTTTGGCATCTAAATAGAAAGCTGTTAAAAATACTGTCAAAATGTTTAAAGATCACTTTTTACACATCATATGTAAAATACCGGCTTAAAAAATATATCCAATAAAAGATCAGCTTATTTACAATTAGAAAAAAGTAATCAACTTGGAATTATTTTTCATCAATTATTCCGCGAGACTCAGAAAGCATGTGACCCTGCACGCGGGGTACACTACAGTATAGAGCCAACTCACTCGCCGCGGGGCCCGATGCGGCGCCGGCCGGGTCAACGCTCGGTGTTTTTGTCGAAATAACGACAGATCATCGTGTTTGAGGTGATAAAATTCTGATTTGTAATGATCTCACAGTCTTGAAAAAAAATTAGGCTCCATATATTTGTTATAGTGATTGTACTCTGTTAATGTGGAGATGTTTAGTTCTCTTGGTACTCTTTTATTGTCTGTCTAACATGGGGTTGCAGCCAGTGACTGACTTTAACAAATTTGATCAAATTTTAAACAACTACCATTTTCTTTAAAATTGACTGAGAGGTTAAAGAATGGTACCAAAATGCTCAGTGGATATAGGCCTTTCAAGTGGAACTGATAAATTTGGCATACAGCCACTTTGAAAATTTTGTTTCTGGTACCTACTATTACATGTATTTTAAGGCCTTGGTCAGTATAATATAATTTATTTTTTTTATTGGAAAAAATTTTTAGGTTCCTGGAGAAAGTTTAATGAGACTTTGTTTTTTGCTCTAAACTGGCCAATGTAAAAAACTGTTGAGGTTATGTTATAAAAGTTTCATTTGCTGTCGAGGAAAAATTGCTTGTATTTTACCATATTTTTGCCACCAGTTTCATAATTGTATACTCTGTAAGACATATTTACATGACTGAATATATTCTATTTAGACTCTGGCATAAATTTTGATTGAAAATGTTTTCGAGGGCTGTACTTTTATTGATGAAAGTACACCATTCTCGAGAACGCTTCTTACAAATACAGGGGCAAATTCTTCTCTTTATTGCCTTTTTATAAATACTGCAGTCTGATTTATGAACGTACCATTATTTACTGTGTTAACATGTTATAGAAATATTATGCATGTGTATCAGAATTCTCATACATGAAAATCTGTAAGCTTTGACTCTTTCCGAACGTATCGCCGATGTATCAGGGCAACTCCACACCCCTTGCAGACGTATCGCCGATAAATCGGCTAGTGTGGGGTGTTTCAGTTTTCTTTCATTTTACAGGCAGGATCAGTCATTTATAAGTACTTATTATTGTTATTGAAAACTTGGAAAGGATTTAGGAAACGAAAATATCTAGTTTCACTTTTTCAAAGCGTCAGTTTGACGATAAATGAGGGAGTTCATTCTTTCTGTCTTGTTGTATTGACATAACGATGTAACCAGACTCAATAGAAATATCATAACTCAAACAAAAATTGGAATATTGCTTTCAAATAAAAAGTAGTGCATTCAGAAATTTGTGGATTATGCTTTTGGCCAGTATATGATTTGATAGCTCTGCTGATTTGCTTTCACTTGTTTGGTGAGTGTAAATTTTTCCATCAAAATCTATTTTCCTCACCACCATCACCCATTCTAACCCTTGTAATGCATACTTATGTTAAAAAATAGTCCTTCTTTTATGTTTGAATGTATTCCTCATTTATTTCCTTCAATTTGATATATCATATGATACCTTTGGAGTGATGGGATATGCTTGTATGAAGTTGTTTTGTACATCACCTGCATAGCCAAATTGAGCCACAGGTTAATTAAGTCTAGACCCCAAAAAACTATGTCTGAAAAGAGTTAAAAGAGAACTCTACTTCTTTCTTTCAAATTTTTTAAAGTGTGCATAGTATTTGTTGCAGAAATCATATAGTATAATTTATTTTAAATTAGGAATAACATTGTGTGCCAGCAACATGAGAATTCAGTTATAATGAAAAGGAGGATTTTGTTTTAGATGGATAGAATTTTTACTATTATTTAGGTATAGAGCTCCTACTCTGTGGCAAAAGGTGATTCGATATAATAATATTGCTTGCTTTCTGTTCAGGTTTCTCATGCAAGTTCTCTTGGAATGGAAGTTGGAAACGAAATTTCTGTCAAGTACTTTGGTCGTGATCCCTCAACAGGAACCCACCGCATATCACGTAAAGTACTGCAAAGCCCAGGAGTGCCTCTCATCAGAAAGTTAAACCCAAAATTGTGATAGTGCATAAATTGCACAACGCGATCTAAATGTTGACATTGATTTACACTTCTCATGAGCAGAGTTTGTTTTTAGCGCTCTAACAGCGTTCCTTCATTTGAACTCCTCATTCAAAGTATAGTGAGAACTTGTGGCAGTTGCGCAAGTTGATCAATTGTGTTCATTACCATCGTTCATTTTGAACAAAATTTATATTTTGTAACACAAGCTGAGGGAATGAACGAGCATCTCTTTTTTTTGGGTCTTATTCTCTGTTCACTCCAGGTGAGTGCTTCATATTTTGAAACAATGTAGCTAATTACTGAAAGGGGCAACTTGCCTCATTTGTCTATCTCTGTGCTTTTGGTCTCATTTTAGAATTTTAGAATGATACTAGACTGTAGGTAGCTCCTTGAAGAAAATGTGTAGTCTAGTTTGTAGAAGGTTGGAGTGTGAGGAAAGAGATTCAGAAGTACCACTTGGAGCATTCCTCAAAGTAAATATTTCCACATGCTCCCTTTGCTTATTTTTGTTTGTTTGTTTTGTTTTCATACGAGTTTTATGGCACTTGCAACACAATAAGGGAGTTACAAGAGATTTATAAGCACAAAAAAGAAGGAGGAGAGATAAGGATGATAGATGTTTGATAGAAAAGAAGGAGCAAACCATACCAGAGCATCTTCCAACCACCAGCTGTGCTTTGTTTGAGTGGGTGAAGTAATAACAAGCTGTCATTTTCAAAAAGAAGAATAAGTTCAAGATCAGACTTCTTAAAGAAATTATGCTGTGAAGCTACTAGCATAAGAACTTGAAAAGCGTCTTATCAGGTACCAGAAATCAAATTTTCATCAAATCAATATAGGTTTATCTGTTTCTTGTGAAAGGCCCTTATTTCCTGAGAATATTGGTACCATTTTATTACGGTACCTCTTAAAAGTAAACGGAAGCCATTTTAGTACATCGAAATATTGTAAAATCCAGAAATTGGCTGCAGCCCATTGTTTGACAGATAATAATAAGTAAAACTGACAGTGGTCTGTCGTCTTTCAACTTTCTGATAAGAAAATAATACAGGATGCAATCTTGGTACATTTTGTGTCCTTAAGTGTGAGCATTCATTTAACTGATGAAAACTTTAAATACCGGTATTTTATTTCATGGCTGCAACCTCCATATGCAGACTAAGCAATGTTTTTACTTACTTAAGGTTTTATAAGAATCATTTTTTAAAAATTGTTTACATAGCTGATGTTCATCATAACTTTTTCTCTGAAAGACAATTTGACTCAGACTATAGATAGAGATAAGGCAGGTTTCTTCATCCATATTTTTACCATTTAATATGACAAAGCAGTCCAACGCTTACCAGCAACTGTGTGACTAAACTTACATATATTGTTTACTTCTATGGAGTAAGAAAGAGTAGTTACCATTCTACTGGTAATTGTTGGCCTTTGTTGTGAAAACATAACTGAAGTAAACTGATGGGTTGTGGATTTCTTTGGTTCTCATGATGTTATTTATTTAACAATGGTTATAATGGCTGTCAATTGTTGAGATTCTGGATTTCATCTTTGAGTTCCTTTTTTTCTGCTGAAGAAAGTATATCTGAAAAGTGCTCATTAGCAATGTAAATATCATGTTTGATTGATGTTGATTCAATAAAAATCAAATTTTTAAATAAATCTACTGTCACCTCTGTTTTATGACCTTTACTACTGGATGTAAAATGTTAATTCTGATGTGCAGCATAGCCATAGATGTACACTATAGGCACTAGATACAGTGCGCCCCTCTCTCGCCTTGCTGCGCGATGGCCACATTTGACAGCGGCGTCCGCCATGTTTCAGTGGGCGAGTTGTGTGAAGGGATTCAAGCTAAAGCAATGGGCTAGGCATGTTTTCTCTCCCTCATACGCGATAGGCGATCGGCTTGGTCCTTGTTAACTTTTTTTTTTACATGGGCGCCGTGGCGTACTATCTAGGTTACTAAATAGCAATAATACAGCGTTCTTTCTACAACTAGATCTACAAACAAATGTATTATTAAATAGATACAGATAGAGATATATATAGGCTTAAAAAAAGAACCCAAAAAACCCTTTATTTCTTCATCAGCACTATATCTACGAAGTGGTTTATTTCTTATTGACTGAATCAAAGCGTAGATCTATAGGGCCTATCGAACTTATAAAAAGAAGTATGAAAAGATGTGGTATCATGGGAACCTCCCAATCACCCCACCCTTTCTCTCCTCCCGAATCTCAATACCCCCCCCCCCCCCCAAAGTTTGGCTTTAAATTAAACCAAGATGAGCCATAGAAAAAAATTCAAGTTTTTCCTCCATTAGGTGTAGGAAGGCACTGAAGCTCTTCATAAAGCAAATTCAATCAAACAAATGATGGATACATGTGGGCCTACTAGTATTTTAAAAATCGAGTAAAACTTTCCTTAGTGACATTTGAACAGGAAACTGTATTTTTCATTCTTATGTTCACTTATTTTTTTTTATTATACCAAACAAGTAGTGTTTCCTTACGTCGGTATTAAACTTTAAAAAAAAAAGAACTAAAGTAGACCATCTACAGCATTTAAACTAAAGTTCCTTCTATTGCTGTTTTAAGTAAATCTAATTTAGGGCATTAGTAAAACAACTCAGCTCTGGACTCACTAAAGATAAAAAAGGGAACTTAACGTTGTTTTGTAGCCTGGACAATAAATTATTGTTTGTCTACACTGTGTAGTGCTAACTGATATTATGCTATGCATATATATAGCAAGCTCAGCACCAAACGCACTCTGACTATGGCTTCCTTTGTCAACAATAAACTTAGATATCTATCCTATACACTACTTCATACATTTTAGACACAAGCCTATCTTTGGCTACTCCCATCCATCATTTTCCCATAAAAATAATTAGGATTGATGATGCTGTCATATTGCTATATAATATATATATTGTTTGTTTTTTGTTTGTTTTTGTAAAGTGTTTTACGGCGCTCGCAACTGCGTAAGGTCATATGAGCGCGTAGGACACACCTAATATTTTCAGTTGGTAGGAAATTTTGAATTTTGCCCGGGTGGCGGCCGAAGCCTACTCTTATTGATTTTAGACCACCAAGGGATCTTTAACGTGCGCAACTCCGAGATTTTTCGCCCTTGTCCGAGAAGGCTAGGTGTAGATCTTTCCTACCAGAAGATCAGGGGTGTGGCAGAAAGACAGCAGTAAGGAGGGGCCAAGGAGTAGCAGTAGAAAGGCTATAGAAGGAGTCAGGAGCCCACAGGAGGGGGCAAAGGAGGTAA
>NW_004797531.1:446328-451328 GCF_000002075.1 Aplysia californica
GTTTCTGGTACCTACTATTACATGTATTTTAAGGCCTTGGTCAGTATAATATAATTTATTTTTTTTATTGGAAAAAATTTTTAGGTTCCTGGAGAAAGTTTAATGAGACTTTGTTTTTTGCTCTAAACTGGCCAATGTAAAAAACTGTTGAGGTTATGTTATAAAAGTTTCATTTGCTGTCGAGGAAAAATTGCTTGTATTTTACCATATTTTTGCCACCAGTTTCATAATTGTATACTCTGTAAGACATATTTACATGACTGAATATATTCTATTTAGACTCTGGCATAAATTTTGATTGAAAATGTTTTCGAGGGCTGTACTTTTATTGATGAAAGTACACCATTCTCGAGAACGCTTCTTACAAATACAGGGGCAAATTCTTCTCTTTATTGCCTTTTTATAAATACTGCAGTCTGATTTATGAACGTACCATTATTTACTGTGTTAACATGTTATAGAAATATTATGCATGTGTATCAGAATTCTCATACATGAAAATCTGTAAGCTTTGACTCTTTCCGAACGTATCGCCGATGTATCAGGGCAACTCCACACCCCTTGCAGACGTATCGCCGATAAATCGGCTAGTGTGGGGTGTTTCAGTTTTCTTTCATTTTACAGGCAGGATCAGTCATTTATAAGTACTTATTATTGTTATTGAAAACTTGGAAAGGATTTAGGAAACGAAAATATCTAGTTTCACTTTTTCAAAGCGTCAGTTTGACGATAAATGAGGGAGTTCATTCTTTCTGTCTTGTTGTATTGACATAACGATGTAACCAGACTCAATAGAAATATCATAACTCAAACAAAAATTGGAATATTGCTTTCAAATAAAAAGTAGTGCATTCAGAAATTTGTGGATTATGCTTTTGGCCAGTATATGATTTGATAGCTCTGCTGATTTGCTTTCACTTGTTTGGTGAGTGTAAATTTTTCCATCAAAATCTATTTTCCTCACCACCATCACCCATTCTAACCCTTGTAATGCATACTTATGTTAAAAAATAGTCCTTCTTTTATGTTTGAATGTATTCCTCATTTATTTCCTTCAATTTGATATATCATATGATACCTTTGGAGTGATGGGATATGCTTGTATGAAGTTGTTTTGTACATCACCTGCATAGCCAAATTGAGCCACAGGTTAATTAAGTCTAGACCCCAAAAAACTATGTCTGAAAAGAGTTAAAAGAGAACTCTACTTCTTTCTTTCAAATTTTTTAAAGTGTGCATAGTATTTGTTGCAGAAATCATATAGTATAATTTATTTTAAATTAGGAATAACATTGTGTGCCAGCAACATGAGAATTCAGTTATAATGAAAAGGAGGATTTTGTTTTAGATGGATAGAATTTTTACTATTATTTAGGTATAGAGCTCCTACTCTGTGGCAAAAGGTGATTCGATATAATAATATTGCTTGCTTTCTGTTCAGGTTTCTCATGCAAGTTCTCTTGGAATGGAAGTTGGAAACGAAATTTCTGTCAAGTACTTTGGTCGTGATCCCTCAACAGGAACCCACCGCATATCACGTAAAGTACTGCAAAGCCCAGGAGTGCCTCTCATCAGAAAGTTAAACCCAAAATTGTGATAGTGCATAAATTGCACAACGCGATCTAAATGTTGACATTGATTTACACTTCTCATGAGCAGAGTTTGTTTTTAGCGCTCTAACAGCGTTCCTTCATTTGAACTCCTCATTCAAAGTATAGTGAGAACTTGTGGCAGTTGCGCAAGTTGATCAATTGTGTTCATTACCATCGTTCATTTTGAACAAAATTTATATTTTGTAACACAAGCTGAGGGAATGAACGAGCATCTCTTTTTTTTGGGTCTTATTCTCTGTTCACTCCAGGTGAGTGCTTCATATTTTGAAACAATGTAGCTAATTACTGAAAGGGGCAACTTGCCTCATTTGTCTATCTCTGTGCTTTTGGTCTCATTTTAGAATTTTAGAATGATACTAGACTGTAGGTAGCTCCTTGAAGAAAATGTGTAGTCTAGTTTGTAGAAGGTTGGAGTGTGAGGAAAGAGATTCAGAAGTACCACTTGGAGCATTCCTCAAAGTAAATATTTCCACATGCTCCCTTTGCTTATTTTTGTTTGTTTGTTTTGTTTTCATACGAGTTTTATGGCACTTGCAACACAATAAGGGAGTTACAAGAGATTTATAAGCACAAAAAAGAAGGAGGAGAGATAAGGATGATAGATGTTTGATAGAAAAGAAGGAGCAAACCATACCAGAGCATCTTCCAACCACCAGCTGTGCTTTGTTTGAGTGGGTGAAGTAATAACAAGCTGTCATTTTCAAAAAGAAGAATAAGTTCAAGATCAGACTTCTTAAAGAAATTATGCTGTGAAGCTACTAGCATAAGAACTTGAAAAGCGTCTTATCAGGTACCAGAAATCAAATTTTCATCAAATCAATATAGGTTTATCTGTTTCTTGTGAAAGGCCCTTATTTCCTGAGAATATTGGTACCATTTTATTACGGTACCTCTTAAAAGTAAACGGAAGCCATTTTAGTACATCGAAATATTGTAAAATCCAGAAATTGGCTGCAGCCCATTGTTTGACAGATAATAATAAGTAAAACTGACAGTGGTCTGTCGTCTTTCAACTTTCTGATAAGAAAATAATACAGGATGCAATCTTGGTACATTTTGTGTCCTTAAGTGTGAGCATTCATTTAACTGATGAAAACTTTAAATACCGGTATTTTATTTCATGGCTGCAACCTCCATATGCAGACTAAGCAATGTTTTTACTTACTTAAGGTTTTATAAGAATCATTTTTTTTAAATTGTTTACATAGCTGATGTTCATCATAACTTTTTCTCTGAAAGACAATTTGACTCAGACTATAGAGAGAGATAAGGCAGGTTTCTTCATCCATATTTTTACCATTTAATATGACAAAGCAGTCCAACGCTTACCAGCAACTGTGTGACTAAACTTACATATATTGTTTACTTCTATGGAGTAAGAAAGAGTAGTTACCATTCTACTGGTAATTGTTGGCCTTTGTTGTGAAAACATAACTGAAGTAAACTGATGGGTTGTGGATTTCTTTGGTTCTCATGATGTTATTTATTTAACAATGGTTATAATGGCTGTCAATTGTTGAGATTCTGGATTTCATCTTTGAGTTCCTTTTTTTCTGCTGAAGAAAGTATATCTGAAAAGTGCTCATTAGCAATGTAAATATCATGTTTGATTGATGTTGATTCAATAAAAATCAAATTTTTAAATAAATCTACTGTCACCTCTGTTTTATGACCTTTACTACTGGATGTAAAATGTTAATTCTGATGTGCAGCATAGCCATAGATGTACACTATAGGCACTAGATACAGTGCGCCCCTCTCTCGCCTTGCTGCGCGATGGCCACATTTGACAGCGGCGTCCGCCATGTTTCAGTGGGCGAGTTGTGTGAAGGGATTCAAGCTAAAGCAATGGGCTAGGCATGTTTTCTCTCCCTCATACGCGATAGGCGATCGGCTTGGTCCTTGTTAACTTTTTTTTTACATGGGCGCCGTGGCGTACTATCTAGGTTACTAAATAGCAATAATACAGCGTTCTTTCTACAACTAGATCTACAAACAAATGTATTATTAAATAGATACAGATAGAGATATATATAGGCTTAAAAAAAGAACCCAAAAAACCCTTTATTTCTTCATCAGCACTATATCTACGAAGTGGTTTATTTCTTATTGACTGAATCAAAGCGTAGATCTATAGGGCCTATCGAACTTATAAAAAGAAGTATGAAAAGATGTGGTATCATGGGAACCTCCCAATCACCCCACCCTTTCTCTCCTCCCGAATCTCAATACCCCCCCCCCCCCCCAAAGTTTGGCTTTAAATTAAACCAAGATGAGCCATATAAAAAAATTAAAGTTTTTCCTCCATTAGGTGTAGGAAGGCACTGAAGCTCTTCATAAAGCAAATTCAACCAAACAAATGATGGATACATGTAGGCCTACTAGTATTTTAAAAATCGAGTAAAACTTTCCCTAGTGACATTTGAACAGGAAACTGTATTTTTCATTCTTATGTTCACTTATTTTTTTTTATTATACCAAACAAGTAGTGTTTCCTTATGTCGGTATTAAACTTTAAAAAAAAAAGAACTAAAGTAGACCATCTACAGCATTTAAACTAAAGTTCCTTCTATTGCTGTTTTAAGTAAATCTAATTTGGGGCATTAGTAAAACAACTCAGCTCTGGACTCACTAAAGATAAAAAAGGGAACTTAACGTTGTTTTGTAGCCTGGACAATAAATTATTGTTTGTCTACACTGTGTAGTGCTAACTGATATTATGCTATGCATATATATAGCAAGCTCAGCACCAAACGCACTCTGACTATGGCTTCCTTTGTCAACAATAAACTTAGATATCTATCCTATACACTACTTCATACATTTTAGACACAAGCCTATCTTTGGCTACTCCCATCCATCATTTTCCCATAAAAATAATTAGGATTGATGATGCTGTCATATTGCTATATAATATATATATTGTTTGTTTTTTGTTTGTTTTTGTAAAGTGTTTTACGGCGCTCGCAACTGCGTAAGGTCATATGAGCGCGTAGGACACACCTAATATTTTCAGTTGGTAGGAAATTTTGAATTTTGCCCGGGTGGCGGCCGAAGCCTACTCTTATTGATTTTAGACCACCAAGGGATCTTTAACGTGCGCAACTCCGAGATTTTTCGCCCTTGTCCGAGAAGGCTAGGTGTAGATCTTTCCTACCAGAAGATCAGGGGTGTGGCAGAAAGACAGCAGTAAGGAGGGGCCAAGGAGTAGCAGTAGAAAGGCTATAGAAGGAGTCAGGAGCCCACAGGAGGGGGCAAAGGAGGTAAGGGGGTGGGGGCAGAAAGTGGAAATGAAAGCAGACAACAGAACATTGCTAGAGAGCAGGAAAGAAGATGAAAGGAGACAATTTTAGAGAAGAAAATTTTTTGGTCGCTACCCAGATTCGA
>NW_004797531.1:456328-462163 GCF_000002075.1 Aplysia californica
TTGCACAGGTGATGATTCTCCAGCATGTGACCATTAGAGCAAGTTTGTATCATGTTGAGCTCAACTGTCAATAAGGATCACCCACCTAGCAAAAGTATTCCACAAGACAACTGTTGTGCCTTTGCATGAGAAGATAGCGAAGGTTGTAGAATTTTGATTGTGACAAGAGGGGAGACAGAGAGAAGAAACCATCGCCTTGGCTCAACACTTCACATATTGGAAAAAAATGCTGGAACACAAAAAACTAGACTAGAAAGTCAAAAGCAGTTTCCATTTATTTAATCAAAGCTATGTTCAAATACAGAGCTAGCAGTGTTAATCCGGGACCGATAAGGCACAACATGATGACAGTGATGACCAACACGACATCAGTGAATTTCACAGAAAATATTCTATCATCATGGCAAAGTAAAGCATCTTAATCCAAATATTGAGCACACAAAATAATAAATCATAGATGATTACTAAGATACAAATATATATATATAATCATCTGACACATGTCTTCATTGTAGACAGCAAAAGACAACGGTTGAGACTGTAGAATTAAACAAATTTTACACCCGTCTTCATTGACCATTTTAATTTTCATACAGTAAATATTTACTTTTCCCTCAGTCTACTGCACAGCACATTTTAATACATCTTCCTACGTACATTCCTTGATTTGCAAAAATTCATTTCACGAAATTGTTTAACACTCCAATCAAATTAACCAATCAGCACAGAAAGTCATTTTTGTTAGAATTAAAAAGAATAATATATGAGAGTAACAAGTCTACTGAAGTAATATTTGTTTCATTTTAACACGCCGCAAATCTTATGTTTCCTTTAGCTTAGTATTAACTTACAACAATGCATGTGAATGCAATAGAATTTGTGTTTTCACTAGCCCACACACACCAGAAAAGATTACTTTTTATCCCAGTGAGAATACTGTCCATAGCAACCTACTTAGGGAACCTAAACTATTGGGTAAACGGGAAAGATCAGGAAAACGTAGCTCTTTTTTAAGAGCATCCGAGCAAAGGTATGAATGGGGAACCATGATCGCCGATGTCTGTCGCAGATCTGGCACTGGATGATGATGATGATGATGATGATGATGTGAATACTTTGGTTACAATGCCATTTGCAAAAGATTTAGTTACACAAGTATAAATTAAAAATTATACACATAAATTAAAGTACATTAAAGCACCACAAATTCTTTTTCATATTATTGTAAGAACAAATTCAAAATGGCACATGTGTATTCATGGTATAATGATACAGTAGTCTCCATCTAAACGCACACCGTACAAAGCGACGCTCCGCTCAAACACATGCTTTCGTCATATGACAGGCTTTTAACTATAAAACGTAAATGTACAAATGCAAGGTCACTTCCTCTAAATTGCACGCTTCGATACGTGAAACACAATGATAGGTAAAGCTTAACAAAGTGAAATTTTTGCTACAACCTACACAGCCTGTACAAGACAAGTCTAGACAACTGGATATTTGGCGAGAATGCTCCTCAGGCAGTACAAAGAGAGTGATGGAGACCATTTGCACATCCAATTGTCTACGGACACATAGGTCTCGAATTGGGAGTGGGAGTAACTGAAATGTCTTTTGATTGGTCACTCAAAATGTGTCGCTTGGAAAGCCCTGTGGCTGAGCACTCTTCCCCCTATGACTACCACTAACAGTAACACCAACAGTTTCCCCGACATGTTAGTGTACATCAGTAGGGCAGGTTGGTCTTTTCGCTTTTTTTCCACCCCTCAATCAACGTCTTTTGTAATCATTAACACGCAATCAGGGAATCCTTTATAAAACAGTCACATTTCATCTCGTTATCAGCGAAAGCAACCCTCCATCCCATAAGGGAGGTCAGTAGTTCTCTAGAATATAAAGAAATGAGAATGCTATGTCTCTTTTCCCCTCTGCACAGGTTCACATAAATACACGCTCAGTGTATGTAAATGGACACTTAGGAGCCCTCCCGAGCACTATTTTTAGGTGGAGACTACTGTAGGATCCAACATGACCTGATGATGACCTTTAAACATCCAAGGAGAAAGAGAAGTTAAAGGTCTTGCATGGTAAAGAGAGTAATGTAAACGAAATAATAATAAACAACTTATAATAATGATCACAAATGTAACAACCCATAACAGACAGCAGATCCTTTCCCTTTTCTTATCTACCTGAACACATGGTTAGTTGGTTAAACCCTCTTATGGCTTTGCTTGTGACCTTCAAACTTTATTCTTTTTGAACAAAATTTTGCCCCTGTGGTTTTATGCACCTCGCATAATTTAGCAAAATTTGATCATTTTTTGCATAATTTCTGATCATTTTCCTTTATCATTCTTTGCTAAAATTAACAGAATCGTATAATTTCACATTTTTGGGCTCAGTTTGCATAATTTCATAATTTTTTTTGCATAAAACGACAGGGACAGAAAATTTTCCCCAAAAATGAGCACTTGTAGTCCATTGGGTCAGTGTCAATGTCAGGGTTTAAGTATAACTGTCTTGATTTTCTTGCTTCTCTGGCAACCTCTTCTTTACTTTACAAACTTTGTTTTTCTCAAAAACAATTCAACATGATATACTTAACGCCTTTGTGATCGGTTAAGACCGAGGATTTCCCAAACATCTACATCAAAGCGGCAATCTTTCAAAGTAGTCTTCAGAGGGTCTCTATAACCTTACATATATATTTTTTTAAAAATTGATTTGTGGGGGCAATAATATCTGCCTTCCACATACCAATTCAGAGTAGAAAATAACTTGTTGGAGCCGTTATTTTTGCTACAAATTTAGACCAAGTCTCTCTCATCCAAGTTGGATTTTTTCCAGGTTCAGAAAATACAAGAGGCTTTTATCCCCTCAAAAACTTCAGCGTCTCATCTTATCTGTCCCCGTCGTTTTATGCAAGAAAAATTCTGAAATTATGCAAACTGAGCTAAAAAATGTGAAATTATGCAATTCAGTTGATTTTAACAAAGAATGATAAAGAAAAATAATTAGAAAAATGCAAAAAATGATCAAATTTTGCTAAATTATGCGGGGTGCATAAAACCAAGGGGACAGTCTTGTCCCTCTAACGAATCCTCTGCAGGCCTCTCAGACAGGACGTTTGTAGTTATAACATCCTGTCAAAAACAACAGTAACGTCTACTAAACCTCTCCATGGTGTACGAGTGTATTTTTTTTCAACTTTTTCTTTTCACACACTAAATTTTCTTTGAAATTTGGAGCCAGTTCAGGTTCGCCCTGACAGGCAAGATCTAAATAGCCCTCCTCCTCTCCTAAATTATCTCAGCTGTGTCTATGGAGGCACAATACATTTAAAATAAATCAATCAGCAGTTCAAACTCTGTTTAGGACATGCATGTTTTACATGACACCAGGATCAAAACCATCCAGAAAAGCCAACAGCCAATGACAGGCTTACAATGACTTAACAGTCAACAGATGTACTGAGTAATGCTGCTGAATATTCCATCGTATTTGTTCTAAAATCCACCTTACTTTTGACATGCATTGCCTTGCTTTCACCTTGGCTGAGTCAAATTTCTGTTTAGAAAATTAAGTATCTTAGGCCAGCTGTCAGCTTGGGCATGAGCGTGCAGTTTTGGGTCGCCTCCCCACAACATGTACATTTCTGAAAAAAAAAAAAAGAGAATGAAAATTGACCAATAGTCTGCTAATTTTCAAAATTTTCACCATAATATTTGGTAAAAACAATTGCTTTCTGCAGGTCTGACAACTTTGGAAAATGCAAAATAGGGAAAGTCATCGTGGCGCGCTGTGTGCCAGGTCATATTCCTGTCACACTTAACTTATTCATATTCATTTAATATATGTGTTTATGGCCAACGAGGCAACATCGAGTCGGGATCAAATAAACGTAGTGTGCAAGGTTTACTTGAGCATTATATGTAGCTGAACCACCAAACAGTAAAGGACGCGCGGCTAATCTGGATATTTTAGGTAACACACAAGTTCCGGTATCGACAATTTCATTCGTCATTTTCGTGCAAATAATTGTAATAATATTATAATATAGCGCGGCTCCAAAATCGGGAAATCAAGACTGTTATCAGGAAGTCGGGAGCAGCACATCTGATTCCGGAAGTTCCCGACAAATTGAGAGGGTTGGCAGGCCTGCTTTTCAGCCATATTCTTTACGTATTATGTCCAATATAAATAAACTTTACATTACTTAAATCCCTTAAAAAGTGAATGTAATGAACGAAAAGAATGATTTACACAGGTCAGGTATGTTTTAGACATGGCTTTTAAAGAGTTAAAATTATAATAACTGTGACTCCAGACTTCAGAAAACGAATGGTATACTATGTTACAGTCGAGAGTAAGTTTTCAGCTGAGTACATTATACCAAGGTTTTACTGTACTACTCGTTGTCTTGCAATGCATCATACCCTTCAATCTTGAGGAGAGGAGAAGCAACAATTATATTTTGACTTCAGATACATCTGCTCTCACGTTCCCCTCACTGTTTCATTGAAGTACTCTGATCAGTGATCGCCTCTACATTTGTATTTTCACTTTAAGAATCAATCGTTGTCTAAACCACTGTGAACATCTGACGATACATATATGTGCAACCCCCCCCCATGAGCAAAAGCAACGATAATCCCTTGGGTTATTCATACTAATCTATAACATTCTCTGTTCATTTAGTTACGCAGTTATCGCTTATACTAGAAAAGGGACCAGGATGGCATCCCGATGCTTTTGGACGTACAATACATTTCGAATAAATTTGTTTTCAAAATGATATTATGCATACAGATAATAGAAGCTTTAAGTGATTAATAAAGTGAGAACGACCCCCCAAAAAAGTAGAACAGTCTCGACAAGCTGTTCAGATGTATTAAACCCAGGAAGCATTTTTGTCAGGTGTCTCGCGCGTTCATGTGGCCTTGTCATCCAGTTGCGAGCGCCGTAAAACGCTTACTACTACAAAAAAAGAAGAGAGAGAGAGTACATAATTAAACTGTATCTCATTCTTTTAACAACTGCACATGAGTTGTAATATATCTTTTCTTTCTTTATTTTTATTTATTTATATATTTTTTTAAATATTCAGAACAATTTGAATTTAGACAAAAATATTTCTTGAGCACATACCGAGATAGGTCAGATTTAAAATATTGCAATTTGAGCATCCCAACTCCCCACCCCATCCCTCCCCCTCTACAAATTTAGGATTAGTATAAAATTATATGTCCGCTCGTCTCCAAAGTGGAAAATGGATAAATATTAGTTCTTAACTGTGCTACTTTAGAGGATGAAATTTAACCTAGTAAGATCAGATCAGAAAGAAAAAGCCAATCAGCATTTGAAAATAGGTAAGTCTAGACCAACTTTAAAAAAAAAGAAAATTTCCTTATAGGATGATATTAGACACTCTTCATGTGGGTGGTTGGCGGGTGCTCTGGTGTGGTTTGCTCCTTCTTTCCTCTTAAACATCTATCGTCCTTATCTCTCCTCCTCCTTTTTTAAAATGTTTATTGTTACTCTCTTGTAACAGCTCTAATCTTCGGCACTTATATGACCTTATTGTGTTGCAAGTGCCGTAAAACTCTTTACTAAACTAAACTAAGACACTCTTCCTGTACACATAACATCAATTCTCGCTCTATGCGGTTGAGGTTCTTCGATATTAGTTAACCCTATTTGTACGTCGTGTTTTACTATCCTATCCATACGACGTGGGGGGACTCTGTGCCACCACTTAACCCTATACGTACGTCGTGTCTCCAACTTTCCAAAGAAGAAATTTACTCGTTAATCCGATCCGTACGCTTT
>NW_004797531.1:462263-467493 GCF_000002075.1 Aplysia californica
CCCAAAACAAATTAATACAACCATTGCATACTTGCTGCCAGGGGTAACAAAGCACTTCAACTTCAACTCAAGGGTATTTAGCTTGGGTTGAACTCAACATAACTATTTGACTTCAACAAATGTTAAGAAGAGGTGCTGGGACCAAGCAAAAAGATCAGCTTAACCGAAGATCAACTTAACTCCTTATCTCTAGCAAGCCGCTCCCAGCTGCTCACGGTTGGACTGCTGTGCTTGTGGGCTGCTGGCAGCATCTCAGGCACATTCCTTTACGACGTTTTCCACGTCACATTACAGGTCTCTTTTACTTAATGGGAGTTCATTCATTAGATAAAGAGCTATCGAAATAGGTTCACTAGTTTTGTTTGACCAATTTAATGACATATGTCAATTTTAGATTTTGTACCCCCCAAAAAAAGGCTCCAGCATAGTGGGTTTTATCCCCCTCGGAGATAAAGAGTTAAGCGACTTCAACACAAGTGGAGTCAACTGTGAAATAATAAATACCTTCCACCTCAAGACAATGTACAGGGACTTTTCTTTCATCTATCAATTTAAAAAGTACTGGAAGCAAAAAAATAGAGTACCCATGCAAACTCGAACATGCATAGAATAAAACTAAAATTCCTGGAACTAACATTTCTGTTACCACTTTTCCTCTGTTATAAGTTATACATTCTTTGCATTTATTTCACACAAAACGTGACCCAAGATGAGCACAGCAGAAGTGTCAATGTCGTTGTAGACATGATATAATCAGGCTTTTTAACCCTAGCTGAGACTAGAAGCTTGCCTCACAATTTGTGTCAAGACGCGGTGGAATCAGGCGCTCGTCAATTTTTGAGCATGTGGAGTTTTTGGTATTATCTTAAAGCCTGTTCTTTTATCTTGCTTTAGATGAAAAAAAATACCCATCTATCTGGAGCAGAAGTAAAGGCATTTGTGATTGAAAGAGATAAGTTCACTTGGTTTCAGCGGTAAAAACAGCTAGAAAATAGCCGCCAAAATTTGGTAACTTCAATAGCTAAAGATTCCTTAAAAACTGAAAAATTACATATTTTGAGCTTTTAAACGTTTTCCAATACAATTCACATGGAAATGTGTTTTTATTTGGACATAAAAGGGTTGAACAAAAAACCAAAAATTTGATTTAAAATGCAAAACTGGTGGGAAAATGCCTGCTTCTCCAATTTTGTTATTTTGAAGAGCACCTGATTTCACCAAGATGCCTCACAATTTAATGTCTAACAAAGCAAACAACTCACGAGTTATAAATAATACAAGGAATAATAGTATAAATTTTGGTGGCAAGCGACACATTGAGTTTGAGCAACATTGCTTGAGTTTTAAGAAAAAAAGGTAAAACGGGCATGGCTCCAAACACACAAGTGTTATCTGTTCTTTACTGTAGAAACTTACTGAATATAGCATTCCAATTACATCTGCATAAAGGAGCATACGGTGGTTCCAAAATGTGCCCAGCACCTGGATAAGTGATAAACTCCACGTTCTTGTGAAACTCTGAAGAAATGCGCTTTTTCAGGAGCTTTGTTATTGCTGGATTCACACACTGATCATCCTCCCCCTGAATAAAGAGAAACTTGCCTCCGTGTCTCCAGGCCTAAAGAAAAACAAGTGTAAAAGGACAAATCTTTTACATTTCTTCACTGCAATAAAGAGATGATGAAATCAAATTACTAGAAATTGAACACCCTCAGGCAAAATTTGCAACCACAAAGAGCAGAATGCCACTGAGAATGTTAGCGGATTATGCGAAAAGAAAATTGTACCCGTAAATCAGTATTCAGTAAAAGTTACCCTACTTGACCCCCCCCCCCCCCCCCCCCCCCCCCCACACACACACACCAACCCCTTGACAGAAAAAAAAAATTGATCAAAAAAATAAGATAAAAGTAACTAGTTGTATATAACCTGAAAGAGACCCCAAACATCATAATCAACAGGAAAAAAAAAAAATTGAGAGACCATACCAAAAAAAAGTAAAACAAAACAAACCTCTGGTGACTTCATTTCATCTTCAGCTTCAAACATGGTCCGAAATGATACCATATCTTCCACTTTTGATATTTTGTCAAATTTGAACTTGACTGGCTTCACATTTCTTCCTTCCACTTGTTGAGTACGTCCTATTGGGAAACCCGTTCCATTTATAGAAACCAGACACTTCATCTGAGTTGGGTGGAAATAAAACAATTATACATTCTTCAAAGTACATCAAAAACGACCACATAGTAAATTAGTTCATATAGCTCAGGGGACACCATTCTTGGGGGGTCGCGAGATCATTGAGGATTTTGTTTTTAAATGACACACTGAAAACTAAAATATGGCTCTTTTTCTTTTCTTGACAACTTTCAAAGTACGGTTCCCTTTTCAATTGGCTGAAATGAAAGAAAAGGTAAACACCTCTTCAATTGGCTGAAATAAGAAAAAGGGTAAACACCTGAACTTCTAAACAAGGCCAGAGAAACAACAAGGCTACCCCAGTTTACAATGCCTGTCTTTGTAGGACAATCATAGGTTTGGTTTGCAGAGTTTTCTTTTGTTTCAATGTATAATATAGCCCCCTCGCTATAGGCCAACGCACAATAGCTTGAGGCCTCGTTTATGATGAGCTACACGAGTGCTGGCCTCGGAGAAGAGGGTCATAGGGGGAAGCATGGTAGTCATGCATATTATTTTCATCAGCATGAAGCAAGCTTAAAAAAAGAAGATTTGACTCCAGGGGACAATTTCAACTACAAGGTGTGTCGAGCTTAGGGGCTTCATTTTGCGGTGCTTTGGAAATAGCAAAACAAAAGAAACCACACACAACTGGAGATACACTTATAAAGCCTTGCACAATAAAAATGGCACAGCTGATGCTAGGTGAGGCTAGTGCAAAGAAATTGCAGCAAGTTCCCCTTTCAAATGATACTGTCAAGAGGCGTATTGCACATAAGTCTTCAAACATTAAGGAAAAGGTTGTAGAGGAGATCAAAGCTTCCCTCATGTCCTCGTTCCAGTTTGACGAATCAGTTGATGTGGCATCGTGGTCACAGTTACTGATCTTTGAAAAATATGTGAAAGAAGAATTTTTATTTTGCACCCCAACAGCTAACGATATCATGAACAAGGTATCCTCATTTTTTTTAAAAAGAGGGTCTTGAGCGGACTAATGTGTTTGGTATTTGTACTGATGGAGCCCCAGCCTTGAAGGGATCTAAGTCGGGCTTTCTGGCAAAAGTGAAGGACAAAGCACCGCACGCAAAAGACATTCACTGCATGATACATAGATATATGCACTAGCTTGCAAGGCTCTCAGTCCCACTTTGAAGGAAACGTTGGAATCGACTGTTAAGATTGTCAACTATGTGAAACGTAGCCCCCTAAATACACGACAGTTCAAGGAACTCTGTTCTGACATGAGTCATCATCATCAATGCCTTTCACCCCTGGCAGGGTACAGGCCACATGCAGGCTCCTTCCATTTATCTCTGTCCTGGGCCATCCTTCCAAGCTCGTTCCAAGTTAGCTTCATCTCTCTCATGTCCCTTTCCACGCATCTCCTCCATGTTTCCCGTGGCCTACCCCTGCCTCGTGCTCCTTGTGGGTTCCACTGCAGCGACTGTCTTGTGATGTTTCCGCAGGGCTTTCTTAAGGTGTGTCCCATCCATCGCCACTTTCTTAGTCCTATTTCTACTTCTATATCCTTTTGTCCTGTCCTTTCCAACAGCTCTTCATTTCTTATTCTATCCTGCCACTTAATTCTTAGAATACTCCTCATAAATCTGTTGATGAAAGTCTGGACTTTATTCCGTAGGCCTACTGTCTTTGTTGTCTTTCAAGTTTCGCAGCCGTAGAGGAGCACAGACTTGACGTTGGAGTTAAAAGAGTCGAACCTTGGTGCGCAGTGAGATGTTGCTTTCTTTCCAGACTTTTGATAATTGATTGAATGCTGACCTTGCCTTGGCGGTTCTTGCTTTAACATCTGCCTCGGTTCCGCCTTTACCATCGATGACACTTCCAAGGTAGGTAAAGGAGTCCACTTCTTCCAGGGGAGTGTCTTCCACTGTCACAGCAGGGCTTGAAATTTGTCCTAGCTTCACTACTTTTGACTTGCCTGGATGTATATGTAGGCCAACACTCCTTGATAAGCTGTTGAGTTCCTTTCTGACTTGAGTGCAGATCATGAAACATTGCTTTTCTACACTCAAGTTCGATGGTTATATAAAGGAAACGTTGTACGTCGGGTCCTCGAGCTGAGAGAGGAGATCAAGTTCTTCCTGGAAGTGCAAGGAAAAGATGAGCTCAGCAGGCACTTCTCAAATGATAAGTGGATCCAAACACATTTCTGATATGTTTGACAAGATCTACCTCAACAAACTCAACTTGAAACTTCCGGGTCAGCAGACACACTTTCTACAGTTTAAAGACGTTCTGGGTGGCTTTCTTTCAAAAGTTCAGAATTGGCACCGGAAAGTTACAGTGGGAAACATTTCTATGTTTGCCAACCTTTCACAGCTGTTAAATCCAGAGGCGACCTTGTCTGCTGATCATCAAGTTGGCATTGCTGCACATTTGAAATCACTTGAAGATGAGTTCAAGAACTATTTTCCTGACCTTGACTGGGGTGAAGAAGCTCTTATGAGAAACCCTTTCACTCCTGGACTAGACATCACTGTCATTGCAGATGTCATCCAAGACGAGCTTTTGGACTTGAGATTTGATTCGTCAGCACGCAACACATTTCTGGAGAAATCTCTTGCACAGTTTTGCTGTTCAATCCAGGAATCATAATCTCAGGTCAGCAAAACAGCACTTCGAGTTATTGTCCCATTTACCTGGACTTAAATTTACGAAAGTGGATGTTCTACCCATGTCCAGCTCAAGACTAAAGCAAGGAACAAGCAGGATGTTGTTGATGATATGCGCCTTGCTTTATCCAAGCCTTCCCCGAGAGTTTCAAGACTGGTCACTGAACAGCAGACAGAGCCCTCTCACTAGTTTAAAAAAAAGTGTGTGTGTGTGTGTGTGTGTGTGTGTGTGTGTGTGCGTGTGCGTGTGCGTGTGTGTGTGTGTGTGTTCTCTCCTTTTTCTTGATTGGTATTTGCTTGAAATAATGAGTGATTTGAAACTTCAAAGGTACAGTTATTGTTCTGTATTAACTATGTAATGTAGGCCTTATTAATTGTCTGCTGCTGGGTTGTACACATTGGGGGGGGGGGGGGGG